>NC_141544.1:46730274-46862774 GCF_021556685.1 Rattus norvegicus | reverse complement strand
ACACCACACGCACATACACCAACATCCATACACCACACACACATACACCAACATCCATGTATACACACAGTATAGTTACCATACACACACAAAGAAGAGAGAGATTTTGTTGTGATTTTTTTATTATTTATCAATGATTATAACAGCACATTAGAAGTTATTTTTATTTGAAGGGATGAACAAACTATATATTCATTCCATTATTTAAACTAACAAAATACACAATGTTGTAGTAAGATTAAAAAGAAACATTTTCTATCAGTTCCTGCGAGCCGGACCTGCTCGTTCAGGCTGCTACTCTACCTACCATGTGGTCCACAAGCCGCCCTCTCCCGGCTGTCTCCTTTTTAGCTGCCCTCTCCGTGTGGTCCTGTAGGCAGTAGTTACCACTCCTGGTACACACACACACACACACACACACACACACACACACACACACACACACCTCATTCTGCGGACCCTTGTGCATCCTCACTCCATGCAGGAAACAGAACCAGATCTGCCCGCCCCAACTGCCTCTCAGCCATTTCTTTCACACGCTGTCCTCTTTAGCCCGATAAATCAAAGTTCCAGAAACGTGTAATTTAGCAATTAGATTTACGTGTTGAATTCTCAGTCTACAATACATCCCCACAATGAACTCACAACCAATTGATAAGGATATAAACCGCTCACCTAGATAAGATAAATTTGCCGGGTTTGGGGATTTAGCTCAGTGGTAGAGCGCTTGCCTAGCAAGCACAATGCCCTGGGTTCGGTCCCCAGCTCCGAAAAAAATAAAAAAAGAAAAAAAAAAGATAAATTTGCCGACAGAAATCCATCCCAGCTACCTTGACAATTCAAGACCACCCAGATCTGGGTCATCCTTCCCTGTCTCCATCTTGATTCTCCTGCTTCTCCTCCTCTCTCTCTCTCTCCTAGACCCCCACCCACCCACCTACCCTTCCTTCTCATCCAATGATAGGCTTCGCCTTATCCTGGACCTACCTTGCTGCATAATGACATTAGCCTACAACGCAGAAATATAATTTTGTTTTTTATTTGTTAAGATTTATTTTATTATTAATTTATATATGTGGGGGAGGGTGTGTGTGCGTGTGTGTGCATTTTGTGCATGTGAGTATGTGTGTGGATGTGTAAGTGTGTATATAGTATTGTGTAATGTTATATGTGTGAGAGACAGTGTGTAAGTGTGTGTGTGTGTCTGTGTGTGTGTCTGTGTGTGTGTCTGTGTCTGTGTATTGGGGATAAAACAAGGGCTTCTCAGAGGTTGAGCAGGGCTCTGTATCTCCTAGTCCCCGATTTCTCGTTAGGTTTAGCATTCCTTTGTTCATTTGCGGTGGAAGTTTTTTAAGTGCTTCCCCTCGATGTTTGCCCCAGCCCAGTGGAGAGAACCAGAGCTGAGCTGTGACTCATATTTCTGGAAGCTTCCAGGTTTTCATTCTGCCCTAAAGCCTACATCCTTCAGCCAAGGGAGCTGAACATACCTGACAGGAGAAAGCTAGGTTTGGAGTCCTGAGAGAGCCAATACTCAGTTAACACTTGGCTGGAATTTAAATTTAACCTAAGGTTTTCCACTTAGCTTGCCCTTGATAAGTCTGCTCAGGGTAGGCAGAATGGGCCAGAAGACACCGTGACCTTTTCGTTTAGTATTACTTTGTGTTTCGTTCAAATCAAGCATCAGCCTTTTCTGGTCAGTGGTCCTCTGCACAGACATCTCAGGCCCGTCATTCTGTGAAATGCAAATTCTATGTCTACTCCGGAGTGCGGATAAAAGGAAGCGGGCATTCTCTTTCTGGACTCGCAGCCTTTCGGTTCGCTTCCTAAATAAACTCATGCCTAGCGAGTTATTTAGGATAGGCCACGACGCAGAAAAGCCACGTGCCACGGCGCCTCAATTATGAAGTTTTAAAGTCTTTTGTCTTTAGAGTGGGTAGCCCTGTGTGTACCTCAGAGCTCGACTTTCAGAGTTCCTTTTGGATCCTGAAAGAGCGGATCACAGCGCCACCCAGTGGACACCAGTGGTTTGACGTGGGAGACAAGGAGGCAGGAAAAGCCCAGTTTAAATGCTGTAAAAATTCATCTTCCTTCCATTCATTCTCCTGGTTTTAGTGGGGTTGTTTGTTTGTTTGTTTGTTTGATTGTAGCATATCCTTAACAGATGGGCATGCCACAGATTAAATTATTTTCTTTATTGTCGACCCTTCGTCCAACTGACGCCTCTGTTTCACCACTACAAGTTTACTGTACTTTGTGGGTACCATCCATTCAGTCAATTTTAAACGTCATTTATTATTTTATGTCATTTATAGGAACAGTTACTGAATATCCACTCAGTGCCCAGAGCTTATTGATGCATTGTGTGTCATTCATTGCAGACGTCTTCATTCAGTCCCATTCAAGCTCTTGATTGTGGTGCACAGCACAGCCTTTTGTTTGTGGTCCATCGGTGCTTGTGCATTTACAGAGCTATCCCTTTGGGGTCTTGGTTTGGCCCTAAAGCCCCTATCATTTGTCTGGGAGAGTATCACTCACCTGACAAGGAAAACCTAGGCAGCAATCCTTACCCTGACTGCCTGTGAAAGTCACCTATAGGGTTTCCTAAATGACCATTCCCAGAACACACTTCCCAGAGATCTGACATCAAGTCTAGGAGTGAGGCCCATGCATTCCAAGGATACCGTGTGCTGGTGTGACCTTCCTCCTTCATTATGATCAGATTCATGCCAGGTGTTTAGATGACAGTCGAGTGATCAGGCATTTCCGTTAAATATTCAGTGGGAAACATGGTTTCAAACTTCAATGGTGCACATCTGTAAGCTCAGCACTTGGAAGGTGGAGGCCGCAGTTTTAGGAATTGAACTGCCTCTGAAGTGCAAAGTGGGCCTGAGGCCAGCCTGTGTTATTTGAATCCCTGTCTCAAAACATGAAAAATAGACAACTTTTATTTCTTATGAATAAAGTTTTATGGACACAAAACCTACTGTGTGTGTGTGGTGTGTGTGTGTGTGCATGGAAGTGTGCATGCCTGTATGTGCGTTTGTATCTGCACGTGTGTGCATGGACGTGCATGGGTGTGTGTGTGTGTGCATGTGTGAGTGTGTATGTGAATGTGTGTATGAGTGTATATGTATGTGTGAATGTGTGTGAGAGTTTGTGTGTGCATGGATGTGTGTGTGCGTGTGTGTGCGTGTGTGTGTGTGTGTGTGTACACATGACAGTGGGAGTCAGAGGACCATCTTGGGTGTCATTCCTCAGGGCCATCAACATTTTTTGAAAATGTTTTTACTAATCCTTTGGTAAGTTCATACAAAATATTTTGTACATGTTTCTCTTCCTCCTATTTCCTTCTTTCCTCTTTGAGACAGGGTCTCTCACTGACCTGGCATGTTGCTGGGCTGTGGTGAGCTAGCACTGTGCTGGACTTTCTATATGGTCTTAGTGATCTAACTCAGGGCTCTCATGCTCTCAGGAAGCTACCTACTAAACCAGCAAGGGACAAAACCGAAGCCATGAGCATCAGGCCAG
The DNA here is from genome assembly GCF_021556685.1 of Rattus norvegicus. Classification (NCBI taxonomy): domain Eukaryota; kingdom Metazoa; phylum Chordata; class Mammalia; order Rodentia; family Muridae; genus Rattus; species Rattus norvegicus. Next base: position 46,859,246 of record NC_141544.1, on the reverse strand, counting down.
TGAGCTCCTACATGCTCAATCAAATGATCCCCACCCGTGCAGTATCACTGGAAATGAACACAGAAAGAACATGAGGGGGATGGGCTGCTGGAGAGATGGCTCAGTGGTTAAGAGCACCGACTGCTCTTCCAGAGGTCCTGAGTTCAATTCCCAGCACCCACATGGTGGCTCACAATCATCTGTAATGGATCTGATGCCCTCTTCTGGTGTGTCTGAAGACAGCTACAGTGTGCTCACATACATAAAGTAAATAAATAAATAAATCTTTAAAGGACATGAGGGGTGTAGGATTCACAAGGTGCCCCAACAATATAGTTTAATGTGCAGGACTCTGTAAAGCAGGAGATCTGGGTTGGCTGAGTGAACTCTGCCAACTCTGGGGCTGAGCCCAGCACTGCAGAATCGGCGTGGCTGCTCCTTGCCTTTAGGCAGTGCTGTCATAGGGTGGGATTCTGCATCAGCACTCCAGGCAGAGAACAGGGTTTCATTAGTGTCGGCACAAGAAGGAAGGACCCCATTCACGTCGGGGCTTCTACCTCTTGCTAGCTTTGTCGTCTTGGGCAAGTCTCTTGATGCCCAGGTTCTTATTCAGATCTGGGACAGAAACAGTAAGGGTAGCACAGAGAACACACAACCAGTATAGAAATCCCCATTGCTCACGGCAGGTTCTTCTGACTGCTCTTAGTATATTGTGGTGTTTTGTAGTACATTCAAAGCAGAAAGGCTTGATGCAACTACCCCCTTCCAGCCAGTGCCATGTGATCTTTACTAACTCGAGTGCAGGGTACAGGCTTGAGAACCAAGTTCCAACAACAGCAGCTGGCCCTATTGGGTTCTTTGGGTCAGATAAACAAATGGAACCCAATGGGGATGGAACCCAGGACTTTGCACATGCAAGGCAGCAATTGTACTGCTCAGCTAAAGTCTCCAGCCCTAACCTCACAGCATCTTCCTGCTATCTGCTGTCCTCTCACGGTTCAGTGCCAGAGAATAAACATTTAGGGAATTCGGCAGTTTACTATGGGAGACTAATTCCCTTAGAAAGAAAGAGAGAAAGAAAGAAAGAAAGAAAGAAAGAAAGAAAGAAAGAAAGAAAGAAAGAGGAAGGAAGGAGGAGAAAGGAAGGAAGGCAGGAAGGCAGGCAGGAAGGAAGGAGGAAGGAAGGAAGGAAGGAAGGCAGGCAGGAAGGAAGGCAGGAGGAAGGAAGGAAGGCAGGCAGGCAGGAAGGAAGGAAGGAGGAGGAAGGAAGGAAGGCAGGCAGGAAGGAAGGAAGGAGGGAAAGAAGGCAGGAAGGAAGGCAGGCAGGCAGGAAGGCAGGCAGGCAGGCAGGCAGGCAGGCAGGCAGGAAGGAAGGAAGGAAGGAAGGAAGGAAGGAAGGAAGGAAGGAAGGAAGGAAAGAAGGCAGGCAGGAAGGCAGGCAGGCAGGCAGGAAGGCAGGCAGGCAGGAAGGCAGGAAGGCAGGCAGGCAGGAAGGCAGGCAGGCAGGCAGGCAGGCAGGCAGGCAGGCAGGAAGGAAGGAAGGAAGGAAGGAAGGAAGGAAGGAAGGAAGGAAGGAAGGCAGGCAGGCCAGCAAAAAGCAGAGCACAGCCCAATGGTAGAGTGTTTGCCTCATGTGCATAAGGCCCTGAATTCAATTCCCAGCTCCATAAACAACAAATAAATAAATATTGCTGAGCTGGGTGTGCAGTCTGCACTAACTGTCATGTTTGATCATAAACGATGGCACGTGCCTATAATCCCAGGGGGCAGAGGCAGGAGGGCCAGAAGTTCAAGGTCACCCTCAGCTACATACTGAATTTGAGGTTCTTGTGAGCTACATGAGGGCATGTCACGGTGGACGGATGGACGGACAGATGGACAGATGGACAGACGGTCAGATGGATGGATGGATATTACATGGGGGGAAAGTATGGCTGTACATTTAGACCTGAAAGAACAGAAAGTGTTGGGATGAGCCAGTTCTTGGCGTCTGAGGCTGCACAAGTGGCCTTGTGACTGATGGCAGGTTAGCTGCAGGCTGGGGGGTCATATGAGGAAGGCTGATTCTGCCCTCCCAGGGTCTCATTCACTTGCTCAGCTCAGGGTTCAGACCTGCTGTAAGGCTCCTGGATGTGGGGCTGTGTGCGAACTCTCAATAAACAGACTTCAAAGGGGCAAGTCTGCAGCCAAGCCAAGGCAAATACAACTGTGAAAACCTACCCTGGCTTGCCCCAAGGCAGCTCCAAAAGGGAAATAAACACTGGATGAACAGCATGCTCTAATTCTCTGCCTCAGGGCAACCGGGAAAGGCAGCTCTGTTTGCAGCTGGGGCGGGTTCTGGGCACATCTCTGCCCTCCTTGTAAGCCTTAGGGACCCTCAGGTTCTGTGACCAGCGTCTAGTTCTGTGGGAACACCCTTCTGCACAGGGCAGCAGGCCTAACAACTGAGCCCCTGGGACACACGAAGTCACTAGTGGCTTTGCCAGTGGGGTTCTGTATCCTGTAAGAAGCCAGAGTTCTGTGTTCAGCTGACACACAGCCAGGTTGACTACTGTCTCTGAGTCTAGGTGGCTGCTTCTACTTCACCATGTGTAGGAATCACTACACCAGCTCCACGTCCTTACTCAGAAAAAGGGGCGAAGGCCTGGATGTGCATGTCATGGGCTCTGACGCACAAGCCATGGGCACACTTACACTCGGGGACTAGCACTATTTTCCAGTCTCCGTTGTTTCTACTGTTGTCCCCTGACTCACTCCCTCTCGGGTAACACACTCCCCAGCTCGGGAACCCATCCCACAATGCAGAAGGGCTGTTCTGTACAGATGCTACATGGAAAATGTTCTCAGCATCTGGATTGCACTCGGGGGCAGAAGCATGGTAGTGCCCGGGTGTCTTCCTCCAAAAGCCCTAAAGCAGAGTAAGGAGACAGCGTGTGGGCACAGCCCTGGTGAGCAAAAAGCAGGCCAGTCAGGGAGGAAGACTCCTTCAGTGTCTCCTCTCAGGCCCCCACAGTCTTCCTCCCTACTCACTTGCTACTCACTACTCGGAAGCAAGCTAGAGGAATCTTCTTCAGTTCAGTGACACTAGGGGAGACCTGTTGGGTCAACTAGAAGAGGAGAGAAAGCCCCTTAGACTAGAGAAGAAAGAGTAAACTGCCAGAGAACGGTGAATGAAATAAATACCAGAGGCTGCTCACAGATGCAGGGGTTGAAAACTTCAGATACTGCAGCATAGACCTGATGAGGTCTGGGTTATTGGGTTTTTTTTTTAATAAAGATTTTGACAGTAACAAACAAACAAACAAACAAAAATCTGTCTTACACCGGGAGAGAAATCTCCTGGGATGGATGTGGCGTGAGATGGGCGGGGTTACATGGCTGGGCTCCAGTGAGACTCAGAGTTGGGGGGAGTCGGGGGTGGGGGAAGTACACTGAGTGTGCCCCCACATTTATGACCTTCCCAGAACCTTAGAATGTCACCACTTGTGAGCCATTGCAGAAAACAATGAGGTCCACCAGAAGCAATGACCAAGGTCACGTAGGATTGATGATTATCGGGGAGCCGCAGGAACTAATGTGGGGTACCTAGGAGAGAACAGAAGGTCAGGAGCAAGGGTATGGAGAGTGAAGGAGGGATGGCCACAGCGCAGTGGGTACAGTGACTGTCACTCCCCTCTTCCACAGAGCCTCTAAGTTCATAGGACGTACACTTGGCAAAGTTCTCTAAGCCTCCTCCAGAAGCTAGAGGATTTTTCTGGTGATTAAGTACGGAGATGTAGCTCAGTGTCAGAGCACCTGCCTAGCATGTATAAAACCCTGGACCCAATTGTCAGCACTGAAGAAAAAAAGAGAGAGCTAGAGATAAAGACACTTGGCTCCACAAGCCTAGCAACCCACGTGAAGTTCCCAGAACCTGTGAAAAGGTGGGGAGAGAACCAACTCCACAGGGCTGTTCCCGAGGAGCTGTTCTCTGATCTCTACATAGCTATCCCCTGCAAATCCCAAAACAGGAAAGGGTGAACCATGGGCCCACAGAAATCTCCCAAGAGCATCCACCTTCTTAGAATTACCCACCCGCCTGCCATGTCTGAGCTATCACTGTGACTAGTCTCTTCTTCAGCCACTGGGTGCATGTGCGCATGCCCGGCTGGTGTGCGCATGTCAGAACGTGTATGTCCAGGACCTGTAGGCTGGGTCTGCCTTTTGAGCATCTACTCTGTGTGTCTGCTGGGGACCAAGAACTACAGTCCTCGTATGATGGAATTTTCATATATGTTATTCCCTGACAAGCCAGTGGTCAAGATCCCTGGTCAAGATTGGTGTCTTAGGGTTTTACTTCTGTGAGCAGACACCATGACCAAGGCAAGTCTTATAAAGGACAACATTTAATTGGGAGGCAGCTTATAGGTTCAGTACCTTATCTTCAAAGCACGAACATGGCAGCATCCAGGCAGGCATGGTGCAGGAGGAGCTGACAGTTCTACATCTTCATCTGAAGGCTACTAGCAGAAGACTGGCTTCCAGGGTCTTAAGCCCATGCCCACAGTGACACACCTACTCCAACAGGGCCACACCTCCTAATAGTGTCACTTCCTGGGCCAAACATATACAAACCATCACAGTCAGCCTCTTGCAGTCACTGACTGCCAGTAAGACTCTTGGATGTGTTCTGTACCCACTAGGGGCATTTGAGAAAATCCTCTATGCTACAGAGGTATAAGGGCAACTGGAAATCCTAACTTACTTAAAAACACTTAAAAAGTCAATAGAAGGGGTTGAGGATTTAGCTCAGTGGTTAGAGCGCTGGCCTAGCGAGCGCAAGGCCCTGGGTTCGGTCCCCAGCTCCGAAAAACAGAATAAAATAAAAAAAAAGAGTCAATAGAATTCATATATATATATATATATACACACATATATACACACATATATATACATTTAAATTTGATTATATACACACACACACATATATATATATATATACACATTTAAATTTGATTATGGTGTATCTTAGTCAGGGTTTCTATTCCCACACAAACATCAGGACCAAGAAGCAAGTCGGGGAGGAAAGGGTTTATTCAGCTTACATTTCCACATTGCTGTTCATCACCAAAGGAAGTCAGGACGGGAACTCAAGCAGGTCAGGAAGCAGGAGCTGATGCAGAGGCCATGGAGGGATGTTTCTTACTGGCTTGCTTCCCCTTGATTGCTCAGCTTGCTTTCTTATAGAACCCAAGACCACCAGCCCAGGGATGGCCCCACCCACAATGGGCTGGGTCTGCTCCCCTTGATCACTAATTGAGAAAATGCCTTACAGCTGGGTCTCATGGAGGCATTTCCTCAAGGGAGGCTCCTTTCTCTGTGATGACTCCAGCTTGTGTCATGTTGACACACAAAACCAGCCAGTACAAGGTGAGATATATAATATATATAAAATATGTTATATATTTTATGTAACAAATATATACTAGGGCTGGAGAGATGGCTCAGTGGTTAAGAGCACTGACTACTCTTTCAAAGGTCCTGAGTTCAAATCCCAGCAACCATGTGGTGGCTCACAACCATTTGTAATGGAATCTGATGCTCACTTCTGGGGTGTGTCTGAAGACAGCTACAGTGTACTCATAAATAATAAATAAATAAATAAAACAAATATATACTAACAAATAACATATATCAAATAAATATATTATATATTATACATCAGAATCAAATAGTATTTATTCCAGAGATGCAAGATTGGGTCAATATTTGAAGACCAATCAATGTAATCTACCATAGTTAAGAAAAGACTTAAAGTTGTATCAGTTGATGCAGAGGAGCATTAAAAGTTGGGCATTAACTCTTGCCCTTACTCTGCTCTCGTGCCCTCTTTGTCCCTGTCCCTTCTTTCACTGTTCCCCTCCCCCCTTCCCTCCACGTGCTCATGGCCAGTCTTTACTCCTCTCCTCTTCTACTCTTCTTCTCTCATTAAACCTCTCCACATAGAAAAAAAAAGTTGGACATTCACAGTGATAGAAGCGGGGGCAAAATAAGGACCATCTGTGAAGTCCCTGCAACAAATGTCACAGTTGGCCTCCAGTAGCTGTAGTCTGTTTGTCCTCAGACTCACTGACTGAATGTCACTGTCTTCAGTACCTGTAGACTGTATGTCCTCAGACTCTTTGACTGTGGGTACCAGGAAAAACTACATCTCTGTCACCACTCTAGAGAGAACATAGGAGGACTATAACCATCCCTGGCTTGCAGGGTGTCAACCCACTCTCTGCCTGCACATGACCCCCTCCCCTTTTCTTTAGGGACACCTGGCATTGGGTGGAGGTTACATCTCAATCCTCTATGAGCTCAGTGTATTTTTTTCTATAGTGAGACAGGATCTTGCTGTGTGGCTCTGGCTGGCCTGGAATCCACCATGTAGACCAGACTGGCTTCAAACTCATGAGGCAACTCCTGCCTCTCGTCTCCCTCATGCTGGGGACAGGCATGTGCCACCAGGCCCAGCTCATCACTTCTTGATTTCACCCACAAAGACCCTGGCTCCTAACAAGGTCGAATTCTAAAGTTCTGCATAGATGTGAGTTTGGGGAGTGGGAGTGCACACAGGGATTCATCTCAGGGATTCGTGGGTAAAGCTTCAGGTCTCTGCTCTTCCTGAAGTGGTGGGACCCTGGTATGGCACAAGTTCTAGGAAGAGGTCAGCCCCGGTCATGTGACTCACCCTCCGACATGTACCACATTTATTTCTGAGCCATCTGTGTTTTCACAATGGCTCTTACCTTTGACCTCTGGAAGTCCCCACCCTCCAGCAATGCTGTGCTGTAGCACATGTGCTTGTCCCCCGATCTGAAGCTGCCCAGCCCTGCCTGTTCTTTCTTTTATGAGCATTCAATAATTTGTCCGTACCCGCTCTTGCTCCAAAACAAGGTTCCAGGCAGATGGCTTTTATTACCGGGCTACAAGAGAACACTAGGATCCTGTGTCACACCGTCCCCTCAGCAAACACAAACGGCCAAGAAGCCTACATAGAAAGGTCCAAATGCACTCGGCAATTAAAACGATCGGGTCTATCCAGCTTGGCACTGGGCTCCCATCCCTGCTCTCCTGACTCCAGGGTACACCCAGTCCTGGCTGTTCTGTTTCTAAGAGCTGGGGTGTGTGGCTTCTTGTCTTTGGGGTAGCCTCTGAATAGAACTGGGGAGAGTCCTGGTTAAACCATAGACCCCTCTGTGAGAACAGCTCATAGAGGTACCTGGGGTTCTTTAAGCACCAGAATTGTGGCCTAAGATCACACGGATCCCTTATTGGCTTGCTGGAAAAACTGCAAAAGCTCTTGGCTAATGCTTTATAACCAAACATGGTAAAAGGCTACACAGCCTCCTGGTTTAATACCAGGACCCTCCTTGGCTTTAGTCATCCTTCTTACGTTATTTACCAAGAACTTTTAGAATCATTGGACTTTGCCATTGCATCTCTCTCTCTCTCTCTCTCTCTCTCTCTCTCTCTCTTCCTTCATAATTTATTTTTTTTTATTTTTATGTGCATTTTGTGTTTGGCCTACAGTATGTCTGTGTGAAGGAGTCAGATTCACTGGAACTTGAGTTACAGTTATGAGCTGCCATGGGGGTGCTGGGAATTGAACCTAGATCCTTTGGAAGAGCAGCCTGTGCTCTTAAGCGCTGAGCCATCTCTCCAGCTCCCTGTCAAAGTGACAAAGTCATCTCTATGTCCAGGTAGGTTTATACATGCACTTGCCAGAGAGAGAGAGAGAGAGAGAGAGAGAGAGAGAGAGAGGGGGGGGGGGGGGCTGTGTGTGTGTGTGTGTGTGTGTGCGCGCGCGCGCGCGCACGCGCACTTATTTGGGGAATGGACAGAGCAGAGTACGAACAAACCTGACTACACACATATTTAATTGAATATTCATATAATTCACACTATTCCCTGTGGGCCCTGATGGTATCTGAGAGCATCTCCCATGTTTCTGCCTTGGCAAGTGAAATATTTTATGTTCATGGCCCCTGCAACGTCCTACTAGCCCCTCAGATGTGGCAGGCATGCTCTACAGTTGGGCATAGACAAGGAGACTCATCAGAACACTTCTTGATAGCTATACCTGGACATACAGCCACTCTGGATTGGTACCCAGTGCCTGGATACAGGGTCCAATCTCAAAACCCTTTCCCAGAACAACAGCCATTTTTGACGAGTCTAGCAAGGGCTGGCAACTGAGACAGCAAAGGTGGAAGGGGGAGCCCAGAGCTTGTCTGGAAAGAAGCCTTGGGTGAGGACGACCAGACAAGATGGCTGCCAAAGATAGCGGCTTCCTCCTGTGCACATACCTCATTAAACACCATCCACATGAGGGTGCTTAGATAATTATAATGTTGGAGGGGTGAGGCGTTGGGTGTTAGCAGACATGTGTTAGAGAGCTAGCAATCAGGAGGCAGGGTGTGTATTCAGAGCAGGTATAGCAGAAAGTCGGCCCAAACCAGTCTTTTCCGGTAACCTGGTGGGCTACTGTGTACTGGGTCCGCTGCAGGATGTGGGCACTTCTGCCTGTGGGAGCTTGCAGGCGGAGCGAGCCTTCCCACAGCACCAGGCTTCCTGAGAAAGAAGAGGTCACTGCCGGAAGTTCAATCGTGACCTTAAGTCCTAATGTGGCCCATTCTCCCAGGTCCTCCCTTTGGCTCTCAGCCACAGGCAGAACGGATGGGAGGAGGGCGCTTCCATCCATAACAGAGAACACAGTTCTTAACAATGCAGCCTTACCACAACCTCCTCATGAACGTGGGCAAGGACAACTGGCTAATGTCAACTCAATGCTTTGTATTTATGCTTTCATATTTATATATTATAATATGGGACAAAACCTTGCAACCCCGTGTTGTGCTATAATTAAAAAAGTCGCTCAACCTGGTTCCCACGAGCTCCCACTCCGAGCGGACTCGCTCACTCTAGCTGTTTCTCTGTTATCACTTTCACACACTGTCCCCTCGACGGGATTTTACTACGTCTGATTCACACATTGCATTCCACAGGCCATGTTAGCATGGCCCCACACCACGCTAGCCCCAAGCATTCTATAGACTAACATGGCTTCCTGCCATGGACTCTGCTCCCAACACCCAGTGAAATCATTACTCAGCAAACTGGAACCCATGAACTAAATGTATGTGTCAAATGCTCAATATACAATACATCCACACACTTAACTTACAACCAATTGATAAGGATATTTACCACCCACCTAGATAAGATATAGTTTGCTCATCTAGACACATGAAGTCCTGTACACATCCATCCCTTAAGAATAGTCATAACAGCCTGTAAATGTGCAGAGAGAAATCTTAACATCTGCCTCCATGTTCTCTTGGCTGCTTCCCTCTCTCTCCAGTCTCCTCTGCCTCTCTAAAACTTTTCTCTCCCCCATCCTTCCTTCTTGTCTAAATACAGGCCTCGTTCTATCTTGTACCTGCCTTCACCTGCATAATGACATCAACCTACCACCCCGAGAACCAGTTGTCTACACACATCAAGCCTTGGTCCTCAGGGTGGCACCATTGGGAGCAGATAGGCCTAATGAGAGGGGTTTTGTTGAGAGACATTCTCATGAAGAAGATTGTAAGACCCCTTCCGTATCTGTTCAGCCACAGAGAACAGCATTCTAACACACATACACACACACACGTGCACACACACATGCACACATGGACACACATGCACACACATGTGTACACTCACATACACTCACAAACATACACATACACACATGTGCAAGTGCACACACATATGAACATGTACACACAGAGATATACATGCAAGCACACATGCATACATGCACACACAAACGCACACACATACACACATGTGCACAGAGACACACACATGTGTACTCACATATACTCACAAGCTTACACATAAACACTCACACACATGCACACACATACACACATGTGCACACAGAGATATACATGCAAGCACACATGCGTACATATGTATGCACACACACACACATACACATATACACACTCACACATGAACATCCACCATGAAGCCCTTAAGAGCAATAGGCCAGCTGGCCATGGGTAGCATCTCTAAAATCTGAACACAAATAAACCTTCCTTCTTTTAAAGTATTTCAGTATTTGTGGCAGTAATGAAAAACTAAACAACAGAAATGCCTGGAAACTAAAATTTACTAAAATTTTAACGTTGACTCAAAACAGCTCTTACTTCAAAGGGAATAAACAATAGTTTGTTCTGAGCCGAGTCCAAGTGACCCAGGAACAGATTGGGTTTGCTCAGAAGACATGTTCTAGGACTGATACGATGGCTCAGCCACAGGAGGGCTTACTGCTCTTCCAGAAGACTTGCGGTCCATCCCCAGCACCCACATGGTGGCTCACGACCATCTACAACTGGAGTCACAGAGACCCAACACCATTCTCTCACCTTCTTGGGCACTGTACACAGATGTACACTCAGGCAAAACATCCATACGCATACAACAAAATATTAATAATAAAAGAATATACAGACATGTTACACCATAGACGCAGTTATCTCAGATTTCGTTAGTTTCATAACAAAGATAAATTAAGATGTTTACCCATACGCTGGTCAGATCTCGGGTTGGGGGTCCTACACATGGACAAGGCTGTTACTGTTCCCATACACTAGCTGATGGCTCTTAGCTTAGGTTGGTAGAAGGTCCTAGTCTGCTGAGAATACAGTTTAAAGGTTTATCCGATAGCCATAGCGCCACCAGGACAGGCACGGTGTCAGCAAAGGACACTTGAGGCTCATAGCCACCTATAACTCACATCTGTCATGTATGACACCCCAACTTCCATCCACAGCACCATATACAACAAAGTATCTGTATTTTAATGGTATTTTTGGGACTGTTATATTAAGCGTGAATATGACACAGTCCTGTGTGATGTATGGACATTGTGTTAGACTCTCATTAGTCTTGATTTTTTTTTCTTTGTTTAGAATGAACATTCCAGTTTGGGACTAAAACATGGAGGGTCTCGGGCCTATGGGCCGGTTTGAGCCTTTGGGTGAATAAGACTGCCCAGCCTTCTTGGGCTTAAAGACGTCATCACTGGGACATCACGTGACTCAGTCTTAACATAAAGGTGTGGATTAGTCTTCATCCATCCATTGATTGGTGCTCTCCAGCCTGAGAGAGCATCAGAGCACTTGGTCAGGAGACAAATTCTCACCATGTCTGCTCTGAGCAGGGCCACAACACATACAGCAGCTGCCAGGGACAGTTAAGAGTGAGGGAAGCGGGGTTGGGGATTTAGCTCAGTGGTAGAGCGCTTGCCTAGCAAGTGCAAGGCCCTGGGTTCGGTCCCCAGCTCCAAAAAAAAAAAGAAAAAGAAAAAAAAGAGTGAGGGAAGCCTGTCTTGGGGACACTCGACTTCTAAGTGAAGTCAATCACAAAAATAAAGATTGTCCGTCCCCACATGTGGGACATTCAGAGCAGGGAAGTTTGTAGAGACAGAAAGAGGAATGAGTAGCCTCTAGACTCTGGAGACAGGGAGGGGGCAGCTTAGGGATCCAGATGTTCATTTGAGGTCACAAAAGCAGTTTGGAGACAGAAATGGACTTACTGTGGCAGAGCTATGCTCTTAGATGATTATTTGAATTGAGGATCCCAGAATAAAAAAAAAAAGACTAGGTGAGGCTGAACAAGACTGATTAGAACTGATTAGCCATCTGTGGGAAGTTAGAATCTTACAACTCGAGGGCCTAACAACAACAACAACAGCAACAATAACAATAACAATAACAACAACAACAATAATTATTATTAACTGTTACTACACTTTAAAAGTAACTTTATTTCTATGGATAGTAGAAGGCGTCTGCGTGTGAGTGTATGTGTCCATATATGTGGACGTAAGAAGGTGTCGGATCCATTAGAGCCACCAAATTTAGGTTCTGGGATCCAAACTGAGGTCCTCTGCAAGAGCAGCAAGTGCTCTTAACCACTGAGCCATCTCTCCAGTCCTCTTGAGCCGCTTTTAGTTCCCTTAGGATCCCTCACTGGGGACAGGATATTGTGGCACAGGCCTTTAGTCCCAGCACTAGGAAGGCAGAGGCAGGCGGATCTCTGTGAGTTTGAGACCATCCTGGTCTACAAAGTGAGTTTTAGGACAGCCAGAGCTACATAGGGAGAACCTGTCTCAAAAAGAGATAGATGGATGGACGGATGGACAGACGGACGGACGGACAGACAGGTAGATAGACAAAATTCAGTTGTTATCTCTGACCTCATACTCTTTGACCATCACATGTCTTTGTCTGAGATCTAGAGAGCTGGCTCAGGGATCAAAAGTACACTGCTCTTGCCAAGGTCCAGAGTGGAGTTCCCAGTCTCCAGGTCAAATGATTCACAACTTCCTCTCACTTCAGCTCCAGAGATCCGTCACCCTATTCTGGCCTTGAAGGTACCCACACTCATGTGCACACACATGCACACTCACATACACTTTTTAAAAAAAGATTTATTTGTTTCATGTATGAGTACACAGTTGCTATCTTCAGACACACCAGAAGAGGGCATCAGATCCCATTACAGATGGTTGTGAGCCACCATGTGGTTGCTGGGAATTGAACTCAGGACCTCTGGAAGAGCAGTCAGTGCTCTTAACCCCTGAGCTATCCCTCCAGCTCCACACATGCTTTAAATATAAAATAAAATCTATTGAAAACAAAATAAATTGCTTCCTCTTTTTCTTTCTCTCTGTTGAGGGTTTCCTAAGCACGGGCAGTGAGTGCTGAGAAGCTAAGGCCACTGTAATCTGGGCGTTATCTAAGTCTGGGGATGGAGTGCAGGCACTAGAGCGTTTGCTCAACACAGATGAAGCCCTGAGTGCCATCTCCCAGCTCTGTGTCAACAGCACAGTGTTGCACGGCTCTAGTGCCAAAATTCAGAAGGCTAAAGAGGAGAATTCAGAGTTAGAGCTGACCTTGGTTACACAGTGGTCACCTCCACCTCAATAAAAAAGTTCTATCAGAACATTCGCAGACTGTCCACTCTGGCACCCCCAGCAGACACCAGTATTCTTCAAATGCCTTGAGTTTGCAAAATCCATTGTCCTACCTCCAGGGAGGCGCATGCCTTCAATGATGTCATCTCAGCAGGAAGTCTCTCAATGGGATGTAGGGTGCAGTTAAGAGACACTGTGAGACCCTGGGTTCGGTCCCCAGCTCCGAAAAAAAGAACCAAAAAAAAAAAAAAAAAAAAAAGAGAGACACTGTGAGGCCTGGGAAAGTGTTTACATCCCAAACATGAGAACCTGAGTCTGCAACCCAGCACCTACATAGAAAGCTGGGCCCAGTGGCAAACCTGTAACTTCAGGGCTCTGGAGGCAGAAACAGGCTGCTCTCTGGAGCTCACTCCATAACCCACTATCGAGCCCCACCAGGTACAGTGAGAGACCCTGAGTCACAAAGTAAGTACAGTGAATAAGAAAGCATTTGATGTCAACTTCTTATCTCCAAACAGACAGATAGACACACACACATAGACACATATATTTACAGATATACACACACACACATACAAACACACACACATATACATGTATACACACATATGCACACACAGAGAAACAGACATACACATACAGACACACACGTGCAGATACACACAGACACACATATATAGACACACACAGAGAGATACACATATACACACACAGACACACATGTGCAGATACACACACAGACACACATAGAGAGACATAGACACACACAAACACACATATACAGACACACACACAGACACACATACACACACAGACATACATGTGCAGATACACACACAGACACACATATACAACACACAGAGAGATACACATATACACACACAGACACACATGTGCAAATACACACAGACACACATAGAGAGACATAGACACACAGACACATATACACAGAGATACGAATATACACACACAGAGAGATACGAATATATACACACAGAGACACACATATACAGACACACACAGAGATACAGATATATACACACAAAGACACACATATACACACACAGAGATACACATACACACATACATGTGCAGATACATACACAGACACACATATACATACACACATAAAGACAGACACATAGAGAGAGACATATACACACAAAGACATACATATACAGACACACACACACAAAGATACAGATATATACACACAGAGACACACATATGTACACACAGAGATACACATATGTACACACAGAGATACACATACACACATACATGTGCAGATACACACAGACACACATTTACATACACACATAAAGACAGACACATAAAGAGAGCCATACACACAGACATACATATATAGATACACACAGAGATACACATGCAGACATACATGTGCAGATACACACACAGACACACATAGAGAGACATAGACACACATAGACACACACAGAGATACACATCACACATACATGTGCAGATACACACACAAACACACATGTGCAAATATACACACAGACACACATAGAAAGACATAGACACACACACAAATACAGATATATACACACAGAGACACACATAGAGAGACATAGACACACAGGCACACATATACAGACACACACATAGAGATATAGATATATACACACAGAGACACACATATACACACACAGAGATACACATACACACATACATGTGCAGATACATACACACACAGATATGTGTGCATATACGGACACACACAGATACACATGCAGACATACATGTGCAGATACACACACAGACACACATATACAGACACACACAGACAGTCAGACACACAGAGAGACACATATATAAACACACAGACTCGCACACAGTCCAAGTGAGTGAAAGGGAAATACAAATAAAACACAAGAACTTTACAGATGAAGCAGACACTAAGTGCTGCAGGCTCACCGCTCTCCCGCAGTGCTCCCTCTCTGTCTCCACTATTATTGCTAGGGACAGGGAAGTAGGCTGAGCCATGCCCAGGGCCATCTGCCTGTTATAGTTTTCCACAGCGTCCCCCCCAAAGTCCCAGTGACTGAAGAGTATCATGGGAGGTGTCTGAAAACCTTGGTTCAGTAGTGTAGAGAGCTAATGGAATCAACTAGAAAGGCAACTAGGCTTGGGAAAACAAATTGCTCAACCAGGAAAAAGTCCACAGCCACGTCAGGTGGATAGCTCGGAGGGCGAGTCACTGTGGCCAGCAGCTGCAGCTCGGGAGTCTGGTGGCCGACAAAGCCAGAACAGGGAGGTCAGAAAAGGCTGACACAGGACAGTGAGTAGGAAAGGTGAGGTTTCACCTGCCAGGCACAGGGACCCATTAGCCAGCCGTGTGTAGACATCTCTGGCATTCTTGTATCAAATGCAGATATGACATTTCCGGTTGGTCTTGAATGTTTGCCTCAGCAGGGCCACCTTGTAGGGCGCACCAGCTAGTTAATCTTCTAACCAGAGGGCATGTATGCCCACGCAGGCCCCACTCAGAGACCGTAATTGACCAGACCACTGTCTCGCAAGCACCCTGGCCTTGAAGCTCCCATTTGGTGAATGAGGCTAAGCTGGAAGTCTTCAGTGTCCTTGCTGTGTCTCCGGGGTCTACCTGCGTCGGAGTGTCGAGGTGGATGGGACTCGAGCTGTTCTGTATGTGAGTGGAGTGGCTGTGGTTGGCAGCCATTTA
The DNA here is from genome assembly GCF_021556685.1 of Rattus norvegicus. Classification (NCBI taxonomy): domain Eukaryota; kingdom Metazoa; phylum Chordata; class Mammalia; order Rodentia; family Muridae; genus Rattus; species Rattus norvegicus. The sequence goes on along the minus strand of NC_141544.1, from coordinate 46,843,560 downwards.
TCTACAAAGCTGGGCCCCTGCCTGTCAGGCGTGTGGGTGGGTGAGTTGGAACGCAGGTCAGCGGCCTGGCGAAAGGGAGCGTTCTCCAAGTGAAGGGGTCGTTGTGGTCCTTGGGCCTGGGTGTCCAGGGGACCTAAAACATGAGGCTCAAAGGGCAGCCAAGCTGCTGAGAACCTAGGGAGGGCAGGAGTTTGGTCCCACAGTTTCTGGGCAGAGCTCTCTCTTCGCTTTCTGGGTCTCAATTTGGGAGCAAGGGCTGAATCTGGATGCTTGAAGACTGTGTCAGCCTGGGAAGTGTTACTGTTGTCTCTGTCTGCTCTGAGTCCTTCTGGGGAACCAGCACGGTTCAGCGCTGTTCATAACTTCTGCTTTGAGGGCATCTTCTTCCTCACGGGGACCTCTACCTGAGCCCCAAACTCACACATACACCCACTTGGGAGAAGGAAATACAAGAGCTTGGTTCCCCTATTTATCTGTCTGTCTGTCCGTCCGTCCATCCATCATCTCTCTCTGTGAATGATTATGAGGATGTGTGCTTGGGTATTTTCCATCTTGTTGTTTGAGGCAGGGTCTCACGTTAGCCTGGAGCTCACCAGTTAGTTAGTGAGCTGGCTGACTAGAGAGTGCAGGGACCCACCATCTCTCCGGTGCTGGGATTTTAAGCTCTGGCCTCCATGCCTACCTTTTGATGTGAGTTCTGGGTTGGGCATCAAACTTGGGGAGTCAGGCTTGCACAGCAAGCACATTACTGACTGAACCATGTCTCCAGCCTTTTGGCTCTCTCTTAATAAAGGTAAAAGACGACAGCAAGAGGGAAAATCCCATGCAATTTTATCTAAAACCCTGAACTATCTTGAGCCACACAGATGACAGGACCCTGACTGAAATAGAAAGGGAATTGGGATTAGCATTTGAAAGGGTCTCCAGACCGGGGAGATATCTGGGACTTGGGTTTTTAATTCCCACCGAGAGGCTTAACTCTTACACTTTTGAAGGTCTGAATCCTTTCGGTCCTAGCTTTAGCTTTGAGGCTGGCAAACTAGAGGGTTGCCCACGATACCAGACCCAAGGTCTCTGCCTGGATCTGAGACAGCCTGTGAGCTCGGAGCTTCCTTGTCCCTAATCTATCGGAAGATCAAACCTCAGCCCCATTCCCCTGCATCTGCTGACATGCTCCAGACTAGGCTTGCAGGTTCTTACTGTCTTATCTCAGCATCTTCTACACAGCGGAGGAAGCCTCTGCCTCAGGGTGGTGATGTGTCACAGAGACTGAGCAGGTCACTTGCAGTCACTCAGGGTGGGAGGAAGTACCCGCCCCTGCCCCTATCTGGATGCCTGAGATCCACCAATCTTGGAAGCTTACTGTACTCTACTTGTTCATCTGTGCAATGGGATCAACATCCCGTGAGGCGTCTACAGGAGAAACCACACAGGGGAAGGAAAGTGAATCCTTCTCTGGGTGCCATGAAACTATCGCTGTCTTGGCGACTTTCCTGGCTGATGTGACCAAAGCAACTCAAGGAAAAGAATAAGGATGTTTGAGGTTTGAGGCAGAAAAGCCATTACAGTGCTTCCAAAAAGCACTGGGATTACAGATGCAGGGTACCACATCCAGACGTTTGTGGATTCCAAGCATCAGGCTCTGCGTGGTTCTCAGGGGTATACAGCTAGTGTTTCTATCCTCTAAGCTGTATCCCCAGCCTTGGTGTGTATGTGCGTGCATACATACAGGTGTGGGTGTGCATGTGTGCATGTTGGTGTGCGTGCCAGTATGTGTGTAGATTAAAAAAAAAATCAATGGAGTCGAATATCTTTGTCCTTTTTTTAAAAAATCGTTTTCTTGCCTACATCAGAAAAGATCCTCTGTAGTACAGGAGTATGAAAGTCCACCTTGTACCAGCACCTTCTTGAGAGTCAGGCAGTGCGTCTTGCCAGCTCAGGAGTGATTCTTGGAGCTTTCCACTCAGCTCCTTCCGCTGGGTCTGTGTATTTCTCATTCAGGCAGCGAGTCTCCGCAGAGTTTGCAGGACATGTGTGTGGCTGCAAACCAGGACCACGAGCTTTCGGGGGGATCAGCCAACAGTAACAACCAATGGGGGATGTCCACCAGGGCCATTTGATGGTGGCTGCAAAGTATGAACAGAGGCAGCCTCTCCTGTCTTGCCTGTTGGGTGACTATAAAAGAAAGGAAGAGAGGGCCGTACCTTCACTCCTAATAGGCAGGCTGTCACAGGGACCCAGGTCAGTTTCCGCTGGCTGCCGCTCCTGGACCCAGGAGACAAACAACAGCTTTGTTTTTGAAAGGCGCCTCCTTGGACCCTATTCACAGAGGTTACACTGAAGAAAAAACAAGCCCGTGAAACCATATTTTTATACCGCAGAACGCTGCGAGACAGTCTCCTGCTTCTTTTAAACTCCCAACCAGATGTTTTCGTCTGTTTAATAGGGGGAAACCCCCGTGCCCAGTTCCTGGGTCCACCGTCACAAGCAAGGTTGCGTGCCTGATGTTCCAAGGAGCCAGGCAACCCTGAAATGCTCACTGGGCTGTGAACACTCCTGGTCGCTGCTACCATCTTGAAATACCCAAGACTTTCTGAACAAGGGTCTGTTTGAAATGGGCTCCGCTTGAAAGCAGAAGAGTAACCTCTACCATCCAGGGTGCCTCAGAGACTGTGCAAGGCTTGATCATAGCATACATGTGAAAGACAAGCCACAGGGCTACATGCTACCTTCTCTCTGGACCCATGAATTCTCATCATATACAGCCAGTCCACTCTTAACTTCTCAACATGTAAAAAGTACAGGCAGGGTTAGATGTAACTCAGTTTGTAGAGTGCTTGCCTAGCATGCACGGTCCAGGGCGTGAGGTCTAACACCCCACAAAGTGGATGTGGTCCTGCACACCTGTAATACCCGAACTCAGGAAGCAGAGGCAGGAGGATCAGAAGTTCAAGGACATCTTTGGTTACAAATCAAAATTTTTTTTTCTTTTTTCTTTTTTTCGGGGCTGGGGACTGAACCCAGGACCTTGCGCTTCCTAGGCAAGCGCTCTACCACTGAGCCAAATCCCCAACCCCTACAAATCAAATTTAAGCCCAGCCTGGTATCTATGAGTCTGTTGCAAGACTAATCAATCAATTAATTGAAAATTAAAAGTACATATATCACAGTATCATTGGCTGGTAAAGTGCTTGCCCAACATGCTCAAAGGTTCTCTCTTTTGCACCATATAAGGCAGGCGTATAAGGCCTATCTGCAATCCCAGCACTGTCAGGTAGAGTCAAGAGGGTCAGAAGTTCATCCTTGGCTATGGAGTAAATGTGAGGTCAACCTGAGCTGTGTGAACTATGACCCTTCTAACAAAAGAAGAAGAATTAGGAGGAGGAGGAGGAGGAGGAGGAGGAGGAGGAGGAGGAGAGGAAGAGGAGGAGGAGGAGGAGGAGGAGGAGGAGGAGGAGGAGGAGGAGGAGGAGGTCCAGGAGCGGCAGCCAGCGGATTTGTAGGAGGAGGAGGAGGAGGAGGAGAAGGAGGAGGAGGAGGGGGAGGAGGAGGAGAAGAAGAAGAAGAAGAAGAAGAAGAAGAAGAAGAAGAAGAAGAAGAAGAAGAAGAAGAAGAAGAAGAAGAAGAAGAGGAAGAAGAGGAAGAAGAGGAAGAAGAGGAAGAAGAGGAAGAAGAGGAAGAAGAAGAAGAAGAAGAAGAAGAAGAAGAAGAAGAAGAAGAAGAAGAAGAAGAAGAAGAAGAAGAAGAGAAAAAGAAAAAGAAGAAGGAAAGAAAGAAAAGAATAATGCCCTACCACTGCAAATCTCACTCTTATTCCAAACATTATGACAAGGACACAACAACAGCACTGGACTAGATAGCTAGACATCCAGAGTCACCCACCTCAGCCACAGCCCTGCAGCCTTCCATTTGTCCAGTGGCCCTAGGCCACCACTCTCACCATTTGTCTCTCGCTGTGGGCACATCCCATCTGCCTCTGAGCACCCGTGCTCTTCGAGCCGGGGCCACAGTGCTCCCTCCTCTTTGTCTCCCCATCGGCCCAGTCGCTTAACCACTTTAGACTTTTCCCACCCTTATGGGGATAACAGATGCACACTGCAGATTGCCTAAGAACCCACCATCAACGGATGGACACATTAGCAGCAGGTCTGAACACGGAGGCTTTGAACACCGAACTCAAGATGCGCTGGCTGAGGGTGGCCTTGGAACAGTTTCCACAGCATTTTATTTAGTGTCCGTAGTAAATCTTTGCCTTACATTTTACCTGGCACCGCATCTGTAACCCTGGCCAATGGCCCTAGTTCAGTGCTCAAATGTCTAACGTTCAGAGGTCCGCAGAGTTTACAGGTCTGTGCTGTCTTATCCCTGGAGATTTGGAGATTCCCAGCCTGGCTGTGACAGGGCTTGGTTTGGGGTTTCTCTTCCCCCTCCCTCCCACCCGCCTGTCTGTCTTGATCCAGGTCCTAACTCTATGGGGGCCCCCTGAACTCTACTATATTTCCAAGGTAAAGACTGGGAAGCTGTGAACCACCTCACCCACACCCGGCCTGCACCCCTAATTTGGGTTTTTATGATCTATGAAACCAAGACATGTTGATTTAAGAAAACTGACAGTAATTCAGACACTGTCATGGGGCAGTGGGGGACTGGAAAGATGGCTTACTGGTCAAGGGCGCCTACTGTTTTTGCAGAGGACTCCAGCACCCGCATCGGGGGTATACAGTTATATAACTCTAGTTCCAAGGGATTCAACCCCCTCTGACCTCCATGGGCCACACACACACACACACACACACGCACGAACATACACACACGCACGCAAGCAGTATGGGCACACATATATGCACATAATAAATAAATCTCTCTCTTTTTTTTTTTAAGAAAGGAGAAAGAAACACAAACGACAATGTCCCTGAGGAGTTCATGGTGGTCGTGCAGGCAGCAAGCTGCACACAGCGTAGTCTCAAACTCTTCCCGGGCTAAGCCAATTCTTTATTCCTTTATTTCAGTGTTTATTTCTAACACAGGGGAGTCTTGCCATTTGATCCCTGTGTGGGCTGGTTAGACAGAGCTTGCCTTCGAACCTCAGGTCTACGGGGGACTTTCTAGCTGGGTCTCCTCATTATCTGTCCTCTACATTTTGGGACATAGAGGTAGAAGGCTGTTTGGTATTTACCAGTGAGACCAGGAGCGCCAGCACTGTGCTCTGGAGGAGTCTCCCTCGTGTCCTCAGACTTGAGTGTGTCTCTCTAACTTCCTGAGCTGAGCGGACAGGGCTGGGGGAGGGGGAGGGGTTGTTAAGTCAGGGATGCTTAACAAAACAGAGATTGGTTCCAAAAGTCTGGGACCTAGGCTCCCCAGGGGTGCTCCTCCTGAGTGCTGAGGGCCTGCCTGTCTCCAAGACTCTCCCCAAACTTCTGGAAATTTTAGGCTTCTTGATGTCATTCCAGACTGCCTCAGTCGTCACAGTCCTCGTCCTCTCTCAGTCCACGGTATCTTCTCACGGAGAAACTAATCTTGGTTTAGGGGCCTGGCCTTCCCCAACCTGTCCCTGCCCATGTGTGTAATCTCCCCATTTCTGAGGTCCTGGGAGTTAGGACTTCATATATCTTTTGGGGGGGATTATAGTTTAACCCATAGCATCTTCTTTAGAAAGCCTTCTTCACTAAAACAAAGCCAGCTAGTACTATTTAATAATCACTTAACACTAAAGGTATTCTTGTATTGATCAGTGGGATATGCGCTTTTTCTTTTAGTTTTCTTTGTTCTTATACTTTGTTCTTGTAGGGCAGATGTTTTTTTTTAATGAAAAAAAAATAACCTAGCAAACCTACACAACTAAGAAAAATTGCTATGAAAATACTGAGGTTTTTTCCTTTTTAACTGAAATTCAGTTATTTCATCTTAAAATGTTGATCTGCGCTTTAAAAAGTATTAAGTTAGTGTATTACACATACATGTATGTGCATATAGTGGGGGTGGGGGCATGCAGATAGAGGTCAAGGGGCAACTTGAAGGAGTTGGTTCTTTCTTTCTGCCATTGAGATCCCAGGGATTGAACTCTTGACTGTCAGGCTTAGCAGCAAGCACCTTTGCTCACTGAGCCAGCTTGGCAACCTAATCTGTATTTGTAAAGAACTTAGGTAGCGAGATGATGCCTCAGGGAAAGGCTGAGGGTTCCTGAGATCCACATGGCTTTCTGCGGTCTCCACTGAGTGTGCAGGAGCTTGCTGCAGCTTACTGAAGTCAAAATGACCTCGGAAGGTCTTGTACCCCAAATAGTGTTTTTTATCTAACCAACACATGCTTTCTTATTAGGAAAAGGAGTTTTCTTTACTTGTGTATCTAGTTGGAGTTATGCTACAACATGTCATTTTAATGTGTGACTTGGGAGAGGACATAGGCTCCCACTCTTCCTGAATGAGCACAGTGCACACTATCAGGTCATTTAGCTCTGGTTGCATAATTGCCTGCCTGTGGCTCTCACAGACCCTGTGAGGCATTGGAAGTCCTGTCAACTTAAACTGTCAATGTCTGCCAGACTGACAAGTACTTAAAGTTATAGAAAGTATGGAACTGTAATGACTGTCTCTAAAACTCCTCAGGGTGCAGGGAAGCCACCCCCAACACACACACACACACACACACACACATATACACACACACACACATGCACACATATACACACATACACACACATACACATATATACACACATGCACACATATACACACATACACACACATACACATATATACACACATACACACACATAAACACATATACTCACACACACATACACACATATACACATACATATACACATACATACACACACATACACACACATGCACATACACATACACACATATACATACATACACACACACATACACACATGCACACACAAACATATACCCATATACCCACACACACATATACACACATACACATAAACACACACATACACACATACACACTCATACACACACATACACACACACACACACACACACACATACACACACACAGAGCACCCCTGCAAGACTCAACGCCTTCACCTTGAGATGCGGCCCCGCCCACCTGGACCACTGAGGGCTTTTAGAACGTTTGCCTTGGACTCCCATCTCTCTAGCAAATGTTTCCACAGTTGTACACATGCCTGTGGGGGTGGGGGGCGGGGAACGGTAGCCCACAGGGAACACCAAAGTCAGCCCTGGGCAGGTCGGTCCAGCACAGTGCACATTGGCCAGCTCGAGGCAGGGCCTTCCTAAGGAAACAGCAGTGAAGGGTGGAGCCTTCAGCAGCAGTTCAGGAGGAGAGTCAGGCAGTTTCCAAGGAGACTCGTTCAGTTAATGTGTTTTCTACTGAATGAATGGCCTTAAAATGAGAAGCCAAGCCTGGAAGGATTGCTTGCTGCTGCTGCTGGGGGTGGGGGTGGGGAGCTCATTAACACTTCTTAAATTAGAAAAATCTTAAACTTAAAAATAGCAAAACCTAGTGATTTCTAAAATTAGCTCCCCTTGCTTTCCATAAATAGACTTAGACCTCCCCAGACTAGTCCACCGGCCAAGCCTTGTGGGCTCAGGCAGTTAAGCTTGCCTACAGTCTTTAATGGGTAACCTTGACAAGAGAGGGTTGGGGCAGCCTAGAATTCAGGTCAGGAGTCAGTTGGGGAGCCCAGTGTAGGTCTGACCTTCCACTCTGCGGACCCTGGGCGATGTGGGGCAGCTGGGGACTGTTCTGTGACTTGAGAGAGTCCCCTATGCTGGGCAGTCTCTGTGGCCTTGGCTTACACTCTTGTCAGATGCACCTATGCCTCTGGTCACTTGGGATCCTGTCCCTGGGCAGGAGACGGCAAGCTTGGTGTCACATCAGGTCCAAATTCCAAAACAGCCTCCGGGCCTGCCTCTAAGGCAGACCCCCTTACAGACACAGGCCCCAAGGCTGTTCCCTAAGTCGCAGCCCGTACACACCTTAAGGCACATCAGTCCAAGCTGTGTGGTCAACATTTGTTATTACTGATTATTGACCCAAACAGAAGGAAGCCTTAGTTGTAACAGAAAAACCTGAGTGTAGATATAAGGTAGAACTTCCCCGGTGTGCTTCCCATAAGTCATAGGTCCCAGGAGACATTCAGAATGGGAGCTTTGGAGTTCTCTGGGGTCTCCAGGAAGCACAGACTGCTGAGACCTGCATCCTCTTCTTCCAGCTCTGTTCTTCCGCCTTGTAGAGCCTCCATTTTTTTCCAGGATATGTTAATTATCATACCAACTGCCTATGGAAAAGTGTTTCACTGACAGAAATAAAGGCATCGAGATAATATTTAACCCAGTTCCCTTTTCTTGCCTCCCCTCTCTCCTCCCTGGCTTTATTAGGCCTCCCGCGGGCACCTAAGGACCAGATCCATCCCTGAGGACCTGGGCACTGCCCGGCGCGGCTAGCGGAGCCCTCGACCATGGCCAGCACAGCGGTCCAGCTCCTAGGCTTCCTGCTTAGCTTCCTGGGCATGGTGGGAACGCTCATCACTACTATCCTGCCGCACTGGCGGAGGACGGCCCATGTGGGCACCAACATCCTGACGGCCGTGTCCTACCTGAAGGGACTGTGGATGGAGTGTGTGTGGCACAGCACAGGCATCTACCAGTGTCAGATCTACCGCTCGCTGCTGGCGCTACCCCGGGACCTACAGGCGGCCCGGGCGCTCATGGTCATCTCCTGCCTGCTGTCGGGCATGGCCTGCGCCTGCGCCGTAGTGGGCATGAAGTGCACTCGCTGTGCCAAGGGCACACCCGCCAAGACCACCTTCGCGGTGTTGGGAGGCGCGCTCTTCCTGCTGGCAGGCCTGCTGTGCATGGTGGCTGTGTCCTGGACCACGAATGATGTGGTGCAGAATTTTTACAACCCTCTGCTGCCCAGTGGCATGAAGTTTGAGATCGGCCAGGCCCTGTACCTGGGCTTCATCTCCTCATCCCTGTCTCTCATCGGGGGCACCCTGCTCTGCCTGTCGTGCCAGGACGAGGGCCCCTACAGACCCTACCAGCCCCAGTCCAGGGCTGGGGCCACCACCACAGCCACCGCCCCTGCCTACCGCCCACCAGCAGCCTACAAGGACAACCGTGCCCCCTCGGTGACCTCAGCTGCACACAGTGGGTACAGGTTGAATGACTATGTGTGAGTTCCCTCCCCAGGCTTCTGCCAGGGATGTTGGGCCCCAAAGGACCAGTGAAGGATGTAGAGTCCTTTGTAAACGTGGGGAAGTAAGTCTGGAATACAGGGAAGAAGGGTGCTCTTCAAAGCAAAGACTTCTAAAAAGTGCTGGTTTTGTATTTATTATATGTATTTATGTGGGTGGTTTAATAAGAGCTCAATAAAGAATACTTGGAAGATTGGCCCCTCCGGTTGGTTTGTCTCACAGGAGCAAGCCCCACGGAGGTCCTCTGTGAAGTGGGTAGCAGTCACTCCTGATGCATCTTCAGGTGTGGAAAACCTCATCTGAGCCCTAGGGATTTGGAGTATCCTGGTTGTGCAGCCAAACTAAGGATCAGGAGCCCCGACCTTGACATTGAATCACTAGCATCCACTAGTGCATGATGGGAAAATCTAGAGAGCTGACTGCCATGCCCCCAGGAAGCCACAGATGCCCCAGTAAATCTAGAGGCAAGGCCAGGAGACAAAGCACACACACACACACACACACACACACACACACACACACACACACACACACACACACAGAGAGAGAGAGAGAGAGAGAGAGAGAGAGAGAGAGAGAGAGAGAGAGAGAGGTGTAGAGGTTGGAAGACAGCTCCCCAAAGTCTGTACTCTTCTGTCACCTTGTGGCCAGACCTGGGATCACACTTATGTCATAGGCTTGCCCAATCTCCTCTGAGTCTTGCTGGACCAACAGTTCCTCCTTTAATAAGCGACAAAGGGAAGTCCTGGTATGTCAGCTTTCTAAGCATGGGCACGAAGTTCAGTCAGGAGTGCTTGTCCCCCAGGACTTATCTGTATATGCTGCACTCTTTTCTAAGGTGACCAGTTCTTGCTGCCATGACAACAGGTTCTAGGAAGCACCTTTACCAAGAGGAAAAAAATCTAGAAAGTTGTGAGATCCCCAGTGTCCTTTCTGGTCTCAATCACATGACCAGAGAGCTGACCACTGTCTCCATGAACCTCTCTCCCACACCCTAGCCCAGGGAACCTAGAGCTGGGCTCACATCCTTGCTCTGCCTCAGCCCCTGCCACAGGCTTTGAGTGAGGAGGAAACACCCACTCAAGGGCTGAGACTGAGTGTCGCCAGCCCGAGAGAACTGCAGTGGGGCAGGGTGAGGCTCAATGGTCCAGCCTGGGGAGACCCTGGCCCATGCTCCCAAAGGGTAAAACTGAATATCCAAAAGGAATGTGGAGGGATCATCAGAACCCAAGCCCTACACAGGCCTCCATGACGTCCTAGCCCTGCCTTGGTTACTTTCCTAATAAATACCTGTCAATAGCTACAGAGCTTGCCCAGCCTACACAAGGCCCTGGGTTGGATCCACATAAAACCTGGCGTGGAGGGGCACACCTGTTAGCACAGCAATTAGGATCTGGAGATTGGAAGGTCAGAAGTTCAAAGCCGTCCTTGGCTACACAGCCAGTTCAAGGCCAGTCTGTGCCGCAAGAGACCCTGTCTGGGGAATGAGACAAACCAACATCCCTCACCTCTTAAGATGTGACTTGAGGGAAGGGGGCTTATTGTGGTTACAGTCTGAGGGCTCAGTCCAGCGTGGCAGCAGGAGTGTGAGCGTGGTCATGTCGAGTCCAGTCAAGAAGCAATAAAGGATGAACCCAGCACTCAGCTGGTTTTCTCTCTGCTGCTTGTCAGACCCGTGCCTCAGCCCGCAGGACCATGCTGCCCACGGTTCCAATGGATCTTCCTTCCTTCCTCAGTTAACCAATCTCAAAACTTCCTCACAGATGTGCCCGGTAATTAATGATTCTAGAGCCATAGTTCTTAACCTTCCTAATGCTGAGACCCTTTAAAACAGTTCCTCATGCTGTGTTGGCCACCAACCATAAAATTATTTTGTTGCCACTTCATAAGCATGATTCTGCTCCTGTTATGAGTTGTAATGTAAGTACTTGATATGCCGGATATCTGAAATTCGGCCCAAGAGGGATCTTGACCCACAGGGTGAGAACCACTGTTCTAGAGTGACCAAGTTGAACGAAGTTCACCATGACAGCCTCTGGTGTCGTGCTTTGTCCTGACACTGCAGGGCTCTCTGGACTCTTAGGAAGCTTGAGGGGTGGGGCCTTGAGCTGAGGAATCTTTTTGTTTCCTTCAGCCAGTCCCACCTACAAACCTGCTCTGTCCATGAGGCCTCATGAGATCTCCTGATGTCTTGTTAAGGTTTCTATTCCTGTGACAAATCACTGACCAAAAGCAAATCAGGGAGGACAGGATTTGTTCATCTTACATTTCCACATCACTGTCCATCACTGGAGGAAGTCAGAACAGGAACTCAAGCAGGACAGGAACCTGGAGGCAGGAGCTGATGCAGAGGCCATGGAGGGTGCTGCTTACTGGCCTGCTCCTCATGGCTTGCTCGGCCTGCTTTCTTATAGAACCCAGGATGGCCAGCCCAGGGGTGGCACCACCCACCATGGGTTGGTGATCACTAATTTTTTTTAATTTATTCATTTATTATATATAAGTACACTGTAGCTGTCTTCAGATACACCAGAAGAGGGCATCAGATCTCTTTACAGATGGTTGTGAGCCACCATGTGGTTGCTGGGAATTGAACTCATGACCTCTGGAAGAGCAGTCGGGTGCTCTTAACCGCTGAGCCATCTCTCCAGCCGGTGATCACTAATTTAAAAACATGACTTACAGCCTGATCTTTTGGAGACATTTTTCTCATTTGAGGTTCCCTCATTCCCAGTGACTCTAGCTTGTGTCAAGTTGTCCCCAAACCAGCCAGTACACCTGACAACATGAGGTAGCTAGTCAGATAAGAGCAGGCTTGAAGGTCACTATGGATGGGCCCCCCTCATAACCAGCAGCTTGTAAAACGAGAAACTCAAAAGATAAGAGAGCTGTGTGTATAACTGTAAAATTTTCAAGAATAAAGAAACATTGAAGGCGTGGGAGGTGGGGTGTGAGTTTGTCTCTGGCTTTGGGTAGATGTGACATTCTCCACCACCAGGTGGCACAGGATGTAGTTCAGCTGGTGAAACGCTTTTCTAACAGGCATGAAGCCCTTGGTGCAAGCCCCAGCAGGGTTTAACCCTGGTGCAGTAACCCCCCTGGAATCCCAGAATGTGGGAGGAGGCAGGAAACTGAGGCCTTTGATGTCATCCTGGAGAGGAGCTCAGCGGTTCAGGGCCCTTGCTGCTCTTGAGAGGGCCCAGATTCTGTTCCTCACACCCACATCATGGCTCACAGCCATCTATAACTCCAATTCTAGAAGATCTCACACTCTCTTCTGATCTCTGACGGCACCAGGCACTCGTACAAACATGAAGACAAATACTCAAAAAACAAACAAACAAACAAACAAACAAACAAAAAACAGGTAAGTCTGGCCAGAGAGATGGCTCAGCGGTTAGGAGCACTGCCTGCTCTTCCAGAGGTCCTGAGTTCAATTCTCAGCAACCACATGGTGGCTCACAACCATCTGTAATGAGATCTGATGCCCTCTTCTGGTGTGTCTGAAGACACCAACACTGTACTCATATATAAAATTAATAAATCTTTAAAAACAAAAACAAACATAGATAGACTTATCTGTTTATCTAAAAAAGAAAGGAAGAAAGAAAAAGGAGAAAGAAAGAGAGACCATCCTTGGCTACACAGCAAGCTCAAGGCTGAGATACACAAGAAGACAGAAGCTCCCTGGAGGATTATAAGATTACCATATAGCCAGAAGCACTCTGGTAAAGAACAAAACTGTGCCCTAGTCCCTCTCTTAAGAATTAATCCATGTGGGCTCTCCACCACCCAGGTGGGAAGCTAGACCTCAGGTAAGTTCCCTGACCTAGAAATAGAGAAGTTAAGGACAGGAGAAAGTGGGCTGGAGGGATGGCTCAGCAGATCAGAGCACTTGCTTCAAAACTGGATCCCAACACCTGCAGCAGGCACTTCCTACAGCAATAACTACAACTCCCGGGGCTTGGAACTGCATATCTGTGTTACGCGCGCGCACACACACACACACACACACACACACGCACACACACACAGAGAGAGAGAGAGAGAGAGAGAGAGAGAGACACCGCAAATAAAAATAATGAATCTATGGGTTTGGTCCCCAGCTCCGAAAAAAAGAACCAAAAAAAAAAAAAAATGAATCTAAAAATAAAAAGAACGGTAGAAAGTGAATTTGAATCAGGACGTGGATCAGGCAGGGTTGTATGTCAGCTCCAACACAGGAGAGCCCTCTAGGCTAATGGGAGTCCAGATACCCACATAGATATGTGGAGCTTCTCATAGAGCATGGGGTAGGGGTGGGAGTCCTGACTGCATAGGATGAAAGGTGACATCAGCTCCAAGTCTGAATCCCAGAGGAAACAAGAAGTGACGCGTTGGGCCTGCCTATACAACTAACAGGAAGTGACGTGCAAATCTACCTACATCTAACAGGAAGTGACATCTTGGGTCTGCCTTACACAGCCATCTAAACCAGGAAGTAGATCTGAGGAAACCAGGGGTTTCTTCCTGCAAGCCTCCCTTGCTTTCTCTTTCGCATTCCCACCTACACCCAGGACAAGTGTCTCTGCCCCTCTAAGCCTCCTTTTTTTTCTCCACCTTACAATCAGGGTCATCACCATGGTTAGATGTGGGTAGATGCCAGCTCCTGCTCAAGCTTCAGGACTAGGTCTTAACCAAGATGGATTTTTTTTGGAGGCAAAACACAAGATTTAAGATTCACAATGAAGGGCTGGAGAGATGGCTCAGTGGTTAAGAGCACCGTCTGCTCTTCCAGAGGTCCTGAGTTCAATTCCCAGCAACCACATGGTGGCTCACAACCATCTGTAAAGAGATCTGATGCCCTTGTCTGTACCTCATGTGTATCTGAAGACAGTTACAGTGGACTTATATATAATAAATTAATAAATCTTTAAAAAAAAAGATTCACAATGAAAAGGAAACATGAGTTGGAATCAGATGTGTGCCAAGAATCCATTGTTACAACGGGTATGAATGACAGCACCACCCCTTGTGGATTGAGAAACGCTACATTTGTTTCCCTCGAACTTGGCTCTGAATCTGAGAGGTCTGTAATCTACCGTGCTTTCTGGGCCCTCCTCCTCAGTTCAGGCAGCCTCCGTTCAGGGAGGCCCTGCAAAGAAGGGGCTAGTTTCAGAAGATGTGAGACCTGCATATGCACAGATCACCAGGCCCTGACACCTTCCAATCCCAAGTTTCCCTTCATCCGTCCCTGAGGATACAGACTGGAACCTTGCACCTGTGGGTCTCGAGGAAGCCATACCCTGCCACGGGCCTGTGCCCCTCCTGTGCTCAGTGTCCCTGCCTCCTCTCTCCTGGACCGCACACCCCAATGCTCTTATGGTTTGGGCCTTTTGAAATCTAAGACCTCTGAAGTCTCCCCGAACATCCTGCATTCATACTGTGACCCCAAGTGGAGATACGATGACACTAAACAGTCCAGAATTTGTACAACAAGCCACTTAGCTTGGTAACGATAAACCAATCAGGACTTTGCCTGGGTCATAACTTCAGGTTCCACTGGCTCCTGTTGGCATGGCCCACAGACTGAGGGAGGGAAAGAGGTTAACAGCCTAAGTTGGAGTCCCAGGATCCACAACAGTGGAGAGGACACCTGAAAGTTATCCTCTGTTTCAGAGGTCACATGTCACCCGAAGCCCTTGTATGCTGTGTGCTGGTGTATCCCTGTGTGTGTGTACACTCTTGCACTCGTATACACACACACATACACACACCAGGGACACTGAGGTCTGTTTCTAGCTGTACTACATGGGCTCAGGACACAGCTCAGCTGGTACAGTGCTAGCCTTGCATATGTGAAGTCTTAGGATCATTCCCCGGCACCCCATAAACTGGGCATTAGTGGTATACACCCAGGACTCTGGAGGCGGAGGCAGGAGAGGTCAGAAGTTCAAGGTTCAGAAGTTCAAAGTCATCCTCTGGTTATGAATGAAGCCTAGGACACCAGAGCCCCTGCCTCTGAAGATGAACAATTAAGCACTCAAGAATCCCAGGACTTTTTCGACTGAAGGGAAAGGAAAAGGGAGAGGGAGAGAGACAGACGGAGACAGAGACAAGGACAAAGGAAAAGACTGCAATCTAACTTTTGAAAAGAAAATTCTATGACTGGGCAGCTGTCCAAAGGAAAATACAGAACTTCATCTAGTAAATTACTTTAAAACACTACCAACAGGGTTTGCAGGTGCATGGGAGGGGGAAGACATTAGTAAACAGCCCGTTTCCTGCCCAAGAAAGGCCAGTGGAGGTCACCCCATAAATCACCTTCCCCCCCACCCCGAGGCTAATCACCTGCCTCTTCCTCAGGCCTCCCCTTGCTCAGCCAGCCTCACACAGGCAGGTAGAAGCCCAGCACAGGCCTGCTTTAACTATGCAAATGTTCACCACCTTCCCCGGCAGCTGGCAAATGATTGACTGACCGGAGCGGTCCCTGTGCCAGAGCAGCCTGCCAGCTCCCGCCTGGGGCATCAGCTGCCTCCAGCTCTGGGGAGGTCTGGGGATTTTCAGTCATCTCGGGCATTTTCCCAACATGAAGTATTTGCATAGACTTCTCATCCAGCCTAGTAAGTAGAGAAGAAAAAACAGGAGGTTTTGGTCCAGTGGCTCCAACAGGGGTCTGAGGAAGTGGGCGCTTGCTTGCCTCAGGTGGGAGGTCCATGACCTTGTCAATCATGAGATGGATGCAGCAGGGTGACCTGGGAAATGAAGCGGAAGTAGGGACAGGGGGGCCTTGCAATGTCCTTGGAAGTCTTTGGTCTAGAACCCACCCCCTGAAAGGTACTTACGTATCATACACACTGGGCTTTTATCTTTTTCTTAGTTTTTGAGACAAGGTCTTGCCCAGGCTTGTAGTCCAGGCTCAGTCTAAATCCTCTTGCTTCTATGTTCCCAGGGCTGGGACTAATGGGTCTCCACCGTCTCATCTCATCCAATGATACCACGCTTTTATTTTTACAAAACCAAAGGCAACTAAACCAGATGGAGGCAGTAATGAATGGAATTGAGAAGACAGACATTATCAAGTGTGGACAGGAGGAGAGCCACCGTTCACAGCCTTGGTGGAGACGAATTAGTGTGATGACTTGGGTCATTGCTGAAGAGGTGATTCTCTGCACTGCACAGTCCCCAGTGGACCTTGGAGGCAACGACAGGGTTGTACTTATCTCAGGAGCATGTGTGGCAGACACTTAGGGTCAGGATGGGTTTGTTCTGCTCCGGGCACAGCTCGGCCAGTGCTGGTTCATTTTCTCTGTGGGTAAAGAATGCTATCACCAAGTCAGCTAAAAAACCCATTTGCTCAGCACTTACTAGGACCACTGTAAGTGGGAAAGGAGGCCTCTGTTGCTACCCCATGGCCGGCCACCAGGTAAGGCCAAACCTAAGCTGAGAGGGAAGGAACCGGACAAGGTAATGTGATTATTAAAGATTTATTTTAGTTTTAGTTTGTGCATGCGTGCGTGCACAGCACAGCTGGGTACAGAGGCCAGAAGTGAGTATCAGATCCCGCAGAGCTAGGTGCTAGCATCGGAATGCAGGCTCTGTAAGAGCAATGCTCGCACTTACCTGCCCTCCCTCTGGTTCACAAATGTCCACAAATTCTAAAAAATGCGATATAGAGGGGTTGGGGATTTAGCTCAGTGGTAGAGCGCTTGCCTAGGAAGTGCAAGGCCCTGGGTTCGGTCCCCAGCTTCGAAAAAAAAAAAAAAGAAAAAAGAAAAAAATGCGATATAGACTATGGGCACAGTCTGAAATAAAACAAAAACTGATAATATTGAAGGGAAAAAAACCAGAAATTAGTGCTCATCCTATTGGAAATGTAAAAACAAAAATTTTCCCTCTTAAAGAGAAAATCAAGCTACAGCAACAGCCTGCTTAGGAAGTTACACTAGAAGGTTACTATGTCAAAACCCTACTGGATGGGGCCAAGGCTGAGGCAAAACATTAACCCTATCTGCAAGTGTCTCCCAGACTGCAAATCTAGGATTCTAGGAGGGAAACACCAAAGCTCACACAGAACAGGAAGAGGAAGAAGAAGGTAAGGTTGATGATGAACCCAAGATGTATCACTCTCGGAAGGACAACGTAGAAAGGGAAAAGACCAGTGGTGAAGAGCAAGGAGCCGAGGGGAGCACAGATACAGAGGGTTGGGAGTGAAGGGCAGTGAGCCGGCTCAATGGATAAAGAGGTCTGCTGCCAAGCCCAAAGACATGAGTTCGATCCCCGGGCCCTGAGTGGTGGAAGGAGAGAACCAACCTCTACAAGTTGTCCTCTGACCTCCACACACGCACTGTGGCACATGCATGCCCAGACATACACACAGGTGCACACACATTTAAAAAGAAAAAAGAAAAATGTACCCATGATGTGACACTATTTGGGCTGGTGAGTGGCCTTGGTGTCTACCCTTCACAGACCTCACGCAGAGGGTGAATTTCATGACCACTGAATGCTTTCCTTTCTCAGGGAAAGGATTAAAGTGAAGACACGCTTGCTTGCTGTGGCACATAACTGGGGCAGAAAGAACAGGGAGGGGCAACGGCTGGGAACCTGCCCGGTCCCCTCCACTCTGCTTGTTCATTTGTTTGTTTTGTTCTCATCTGTGAGATAGAGGAAGGTCCTGGGGAACCAAACTCAGTTCTTCAGGGTTAGGGTTACCCACTGAGCCACCTCCCACACCCTCTTTTTCTCCTTTTGATTCAGTCAAAGACTCCTAAGCCCACAGAATGGCATTTTCGGGGGGTTTCCTACCTCAATAAATCGAACCCCCTAAAAACCCTCACAGACATGCCCAAACATTTGTGTCCTAGATCCTGTCAAGTCACAATTAATATAACCATCACAGAAGAGATTAAAACAATGGATTCTCTCCAGGCATGGTGGAGCATGATGTTAATCCCACTGCTCAAGAGGCAGAAGTGGGAGGGTCTCTGTCAGCTCAAGGACAACTGGGGCTACATAGAAATATCCCATCTAAAACAACCCTACAGTGATGATGATGATAATAATAATAATGATATAAAAATGGGTTCTTTGCTGTCTTCTTCCAATTAGGAGAGCTGGCAGAAGGCCATGGGACATCAGGGGCTCTTACGATGCTCTACCGCTTTTCTCTGAACTACTGAAAGCTCTGTGATTTTAAAAATAAACTCCTCTTTTATTGGGAATATTTATATGTGACCTATGCTGTTGTTTTATTAAAATTTACATCAGCATTTGTAACAGATTGGCATGTTTTGGGGGGCACATTTGTGAGTGCATGTGTGCATGGAAGAAAGGGGTGAGGAAGAGAGAAAGAGAGAGAAAGAGAGAGGGAGAAAGAGAGAGAGAGGGAGGAAGAGAGAGAGAGAGAGAGAGAGAGAGAGAGAGAGAGAGAGAGAGCACAGAGCTTGATTTATCTGCCTTTGTATGCTGACCACAAAGGAGAGTACAGGGAGCTAGGCAGAGGGGAAATCAAGGCCAACCAAAAATACTGGCTTCAGACTGTAGGACCCAGCTCTGGCTGAGACATAAAAGGAGACCCTGGAAACGCAGAGACCCCAGGAGCAAGTGCTCAGACTGCCATGGAAGCCACCACACAGCTGTGACTTAGGCTGAGGCAACCAGAGAGGTGTGACACTGAGTGCTGTGCAGCCTGCTGCAGATCACCTCACTGTGCCTCTGTGCTGGCTGGGTTTATGCCAACTTGACAAGAGTCATCTGAGACGAGGGAGCCTCCATTCTAAGAACGCCTCAGTGAGATCCAGCTGTAGGGCATCTTCTTAGTGATGGAGGGGGGCAGGCCCAGCTCTTTGTGGGTGATGCCATCCCAGCTGGTGGTCTTGGGTTCTATAAAAAAGCAGGCTGAGCAAGCCAGGAAGCAGCACCCCTCCATAACTGGCCTCTATGTCAGTTCCTGCCTCTGTGGCTCCTCCTCCTTGACAGTGCTGGCCTTAGAATAAATGGGCCCCTCGTCAGGTGGCTCCACAGGTCTGTCTCCTGGGCTGCAGAGTTTCCTCCACCCAGGGAAGTGCAGTGGTTTGGCAATTTGAAAGTCTGAAGGCCCCCTCTCTCCAAGGATGTTTACCCTGGGAAAAAGGCCAAGGGAAGTGGGATTCTCTGAGTACGGGCTGCCCTGCGTGCGGGGCTGTGGAGGGAAGAGCCTGCTGTGTGAGAAGCAGCAGCAGGGACAGATTGATCTGCAAGTGCTTTCATAGGAATGCTCATAGGGCACCAGGATGGGGGGATTCTACTCGAGGTGGTCCCAAAGGCCACTCAGCCAGACTTAGGCTACAGACTGCTCTGGTCCAGGCTGGTTTACCTCGCCAGGCCACATGCATTTGCTCCCAGTTCCCAGCACTGGTCTGAGTTGGCAGCTAATTTTCTGAGTTGAGTTGGAGAGCTTTGGGATGCAATTAAGAGTTAAATCCCTGGGTGGTTTGGAGGTTAATAGTGCTTTTGCAGAGGATCTGAGTTCAGTTCCCAGTTCCCAGGAGGCAGCTCATGACCACCTGTATTTCCTGTTGCAGGGGACCAGACACTCCGTTCTGGCCCCCATGTGTATCATATATATCAAATATTCTTAAAAAAAAAAATCTAGATTCTTTAAGTCTGAACAAGCTGTCTGTCCCCCATGGTGTGCTGCAACTGCTCCAGTAGCTGAGGGCCGAATCCCCCCATCCAGGCAGGAGCAGAGCCTGCAGCAGCTGCCTGCTCCACACCACCTTCCCAGGTCCGCACATGCCCTTGCCAACAGTTCTATGGAGTCCCTCAGACAGTTACATCTGGATGTGTTATGGAATCACTGAGGTCAAAGATCCCACTTGCCTTTCAGTGGGGGGTTGTCTTCCAGTTGCCCCAGTTCTCCCAATAGTAGCAGCTCTCAGTGCTGGTTGCCCTGGAGCCTCTGGGAATGTGTGCTAACTGCCTGGTTCCCCACAGAACCTGATCCTGATCGAGGGAAACACAGATCCACACACACGGACTGATGTTATCCTGCTTTCTGAGCACAGCTGTCTGGGACGCAGAAGTGCAGCCACCGGATCCACCCCTCTAGGCATGTGAGACCACTCAGGCCTGTTCAAAGGCAGGCTCACACTGCCGGCCAAGCAAGGCAGCCATCAAGCCCTCTGAGCAGAGTCAGTGGGCACAGTGACCTCCAGTGGCCATTGGGAGTACTGCATTCTCCCAGTTGAATTTCTCTCGGCCCCGTCTTTTCTCCCAGCCCTCTGCTCTACCAAGGTGTGCAGTATCCAAGTCTGTCATGTGAATGGAACAAGGTGCAGATCAGGTTTCTTAGCCTCAGAAACTATCAAAAAGAGGCCTTTGCCTACCACAACACGCAGTGACCCTGAACAAGGGTATGCAGGCTGCTGCAGCAAAGCCAGCACACGCGTTTCTTCTATGTGAACCAATTCACGAGTGTTTATTCCGCTCTAATATCACCATCACCAGCCTTCGAGCTTTGGCCTCCTCTGCACATGGATACCCAGCCGAGCAGGCCTCAGGCAGACTTGGAAGTCTCATCAGGACTCAGGCTTTGGGTGTCTCCTTCCTGTTCTTCAAGCTTAGGTCTCTTCAGTTCGGGAGGCTCATCCTGGGGCTCTCCAGGCACCTCTGAAACATTGACATAAGGTTAGCAAGCAGTGAGGACCTCTGTGAGTCAGGGGGACATGAAGTACAGAACAGAGGCAAGAAGAGGCATAAATGGCCTGGTGCGATCCAGTACAGATACAGGGAATGGGTCAACACAGATGGCTCTCAGTCAAGGTGAATGCATGTCAAGAGGTGGGGCAATGCCTGTGACAACTGATGTGACAGGATGAGAGGTGGCATCAGCGTTTGAGAGCACTGTCTGTTCTTCCAAAGACCCTGAGTTCAGTTCCCAGAACACACACAGCAGCTCATAACCGTCAGCATTTCCAGGGGATCTGAAACCCTCATACAGACATACACGCGGGGAAAGAACCAAAAATTTTAAAACAGTAGCATCAGGGATGTTATTAATCCCCCTACAATACTAGTCACCTGCCCCAAACACCAGCTGTCATGAAGTGGGGAGACCCACGACCCCAGAAACCACTACTGCTCAGTGCACAGGGTCACTTTTCTCCTCGGCAAGGCAAACTGCCACCAGTATGTCCAAAGGACGGCCCCAAAAAGACATTCTGGCCTTCCCAGAGCTGACCTAAAATCAGAAGCGTTAGCTTCCAAAAGAACACCTATCCAACCCCTCCTTACCTGGCTGGACCTCTTCTGTGGAGGGGGCGGCCCCGCTACTGGGCAGTGGATTTGGTGCAGTGTCTGCCCTCAACGGTGTTAAATTTATTCTCCTGGATTAAAAAAAGTAAAAGGTTGGACTGCCCATTAGCATCAAAGGTGCTTAGGTATGAAGCCAAGATTCCGAGCCACTGAGAAAGAGCACTCGTTTCCCTACGGAGCATTTCCAACAGAGCCTTAAATGTCCTGCTGCCTGCCCAGAAAGGAGTGTTCCGGTGAGAGGCTCCAAGTCACAGGCTCCATACAACGGTCACCACACCCAGTCGCATTAGCTCTAAAAGCTCAGGAGTCTGGTGCACACCGTGCTGAACGCAGACCTGAAACACACGCCATTCCTTTTTAAATTTGGAGTTTTGCTTTGCAACAACCAGTGTTTTCTTAAAGTTACAACTGGAGAACGTGGTAAATAGCTCAGAGGAAGTCAAGAGAATTAATTTAACACCAAAAATATCTCAGAGATACCTTCCCAACACTCAAAGAAAAAAAATATTAAAAAAAACAAAAAACAAAAAACAAACCACACATCTCGAGCCATGTGTCATGGCGCATGCCTTTAGCCGGAGCACTAAGGAGGCAGGGCAGGCAGATCTCTGTGAGTTCAAGGCCTAGAGAATGAGTTTCAAACAGCTACAGCAGTGTGGTAAGACCCTGTCTTACACACACACACACACACACACACACACACACACACACACACACCCCACACCCCTATTTGGCCTGAGGGCCTCCGTGCAGTTCCTAGTACTGTCAAGACAGCTCTAGGGAAATGACACCCTTTTCTGGCCTCCCAAGGCACCTGTGTTTATATGCACACTTGCATTTATAAAATGCATCCCTACTCTATAGAAAATAGACTTTAAGACAGCCAACCGTGGTATCTGAATTATGAATTCACCACTAGTTGGAGGGACACGGCAAGAAACTGGGGGACAAGGAGTGTGAGTCCAACTGTACCTCACTAGCCCAAACCCCACTCACCCCACCTAGAGGATGAGAAGGAAGAAAGGCAGGTACCATAGGAGGCGCAGAGTGGGGGACAAGAGGGCATCAAAGATGAAGGAAGGAGAACCCAGGCTGCCACCTGCTGGTGCAGGACTCAGGCAGCCACTACCCGCCCAGGAAGGAATCTGCCCATGTGTGTCCCGTGGATAAACACTAAGTACTAAGCAGGTCCAGAAAGGAACACAGACCTCCCTCAGAGGAGGGATCAGAAAGGCTCCCGTGGATTTTCCTGTGTGTGGAGATGGGAGACTGGTCTGGACTTACTCGTGCTTCTGGACGCCCCGACTCACAGTTCCCCCGCCTTGTCCTCCCAAGTGCTTGGAGGTGGTACCATCAGACCACCTGGATTGGTCTCACGTGGACAGGACTGCTGAGGCTGGAGTAGGGACAGGGATGAGGAGTGTAGTCCCAGTGCACAGCACAGGGGCGTGGTTAACAAGGGGAAGCCTCAGAACAGATGAGTTCAAAAGGCTGAGTGCTCACACCTAAGTGCTAAATGACCTGACTTGATCTGCATACAATGTACACACTTATCAAACGGGAGGGGGCTGTGGTGGTGGAGGTGGAGGTGGAGTTGGAGGTGGTGGTGTAGGTGGTGGTGGAGGTGGAGGTGGAGGTGGTGGAGGTGGAGGTGGAGGTGGTGGTGGAGGTGGAGGTGGAGTTGGAGGTGGTGGTGTAGGTGGTGGTGGAGGTGGAGGTGGTGGTGGAGGTGGTGGTGGTGGAGGTGGTGGAGGTGGTGGTAGTGCAGGCCTTAATATCAGCACTTGGGGAGGCAGAGGCAGGTAGACCTCTGAGTTTAAGGTCAACCAGGTTTACAGAGTGAATTCCAGGATAGTCATTGGGGCTACACATTGGGGGCAGGGGTGGAGGGAACGCCTGGAAAAAAAACCAAAACAACCTATCCCAACCCCAAAATTACTTCATTGCTACTTTGTAACAATTTTGCTGTTGAGGAGGGAACGGCAGTGTGAAGAATCTGACGTGCAGGATTATCTGATACATGACCCCTACGGGGTCACTGAGGGTGCCCTTGAAGCGGACACAGGGACACTGGTTCCTTTTTTCCGGGCTACCCTCCTGTCTATGAGGTAAACAGCTTCCTTTGCCTCACACACCCTGTACTTGCTGGCACAGGCCGGGAACAATGAGACCATTAACTGTGGACTGATGCCCTGGAACCTGAATACGGAACAAGGCTTCCCTCCTTTTAAGCTGATTGCTTCAGGCACTTAGTCACTGTGTCAGAAAGAGACAATATACTATGGGCACCAGGAAGAGAGAAGACACATTCGACTGGGTCTCCAGAAGATTCTAACTGTCACCAGGAACAAGAATGTATCCAAGGCTTCCTTCCCCCAGGAAGCAGGCATGGAGATCTCAAAGGGCAGAGTGTGCTCTGGGAACGTAACAGGAGAGTTGGGAGACAAGGCTTAGAGAAGTCCCAGGACCTGACAGCAGCCCATATAGCACATGGAATTGTGGGAAGATGCTAGGCTTCATCCCTAGGTAGGAATGCAGGTCCAGAAGGAGGGAGGTGGGACCTTCGATATTTGCCTATGTTGGGGCCCCGTTTCACAGTGAGAATCCTGTTTTATCAAATGCTCTTACCGGGGGGCCATCTTGCCCCAAGACTGCAGCGTGTTCAGTGTGACCCTGCGGGGTTGGGGGGCTTTCATGTTTTGAGCGGCAGGCTGCAGGGTCTTCTCCTCAGAAGGCCGTGGCAAGGGGCTTTTGCCGGCAGGGATGGCTGAGGGACTGTCCTTGATGGCGGGCGGGGCTGGAGACTGTGTGGTTGGTGAGGGGGTGGTACAGGGGCTGCTGGGGTCCTGGATTCTGTTGCTGGGGGTTCCTTCGGCTGATCTGGATCCTGGCGAAGATCCCTGGGGGTTCTGGTTCTTGGTTTTCTTTGCTGTGTCAGGAGTTCTTACGCCCAGAACCGGCTTCTCCTTCAAAGGCACGCCTAGTTCACCTTTCTCAAAGGTCACGAATGAGCAATAACCATCCGTGGAGGACACAGCCAGGAAGGCCCCATCGCTGGACCTGTGTCCCCAGAACAAGAAAGAAGTCAGAGGTTAACTTATATCTACAGAGCACGCTGTAGCCTTCCACGGCCGGTCAGGAAGCTGGCACCAATCACAGGTTTTACTTGAGTGGTCAGGGGAACGGCACAACAGACTGTTTGAACAAGTACTTCAGGCACACAGTTTCCTCAGTCCTGAAGCCATCTTGATCTATGCACCTTCCTCTCAACTTCAATCTTTTCTTTCCCAAGATAAAAAATGAACTCGGGGCCAGTGAGATGGCTCAGTAGGTACGGGTGCCTGTGGTGAAGCCTGGTGACCAAACTTGACTCCTTGGTGCCATGTGAGGTGGCCAGAGAATGGACCCCACAGAGCTGTCCTCTGACCTCCATGTATGAGCTGTAGCACATGCACTGGCCCCAAATATACACACACTAAATAAATAATTTACATAAAGAAATCTAAAGAAAAACAAGGGACCTACAGAGGTATTTCAGTTGGTAGAGCTCTTACCTAGTGTTCATGAGAAACCCCAGGTTCAGTGCCAAGTGTGCACTGGGCGTGTGGGTGCACACCTCTCATTCTTGCACATGGGAAGAGGAAGCTGGACAGCCAGGATTGCAAGGTCATGTCAGGCACATGGTTAAATTAAGGCTCCCCTAAGCTACATGGGACTCTGGTGAGTGGCCAGCCTTGCTAGAATACCAACTGGCCCACGGCAACGGAGTCTGCAGGGACCAAAGGCATAAGCCGAACGGCTGTGTCAAGCAGGTAAGGTCTTTGACCAAAAAGCCCCCTGGGCCTTCCCAAAGCTCACTGGGATTTGCTGATTTGCCTCACCCAACAGGGCAATATGCATGGTACCAGAACTCACTGCTGGGCAGACAGGGCTCAGCAGGTCAAGGTGTTCTGTGCATAAGCCTTATGGCCTGAATTCAGATCTCTGGAACCTGTGGTAGAGGAAAGGACAGACTCCTATAAACTGTCCTCTGACTTTCCCATGGATGCTGTAGTACACACGCACGCACGCACATGCAAAGTGGCTTCCATTTTAATGAAAGTTCTGAACTGGCTGGCTCTGTGTGTCAACTTGACACAAGCTGGAGTTATCACAGAAAAGGAGCCTCCCTTGAGGAAATGCCTCCATGAGACCCAGCTGTAAGGCATTTTCTCAATTAGTGATCAAGGGAGGACCCAGCCCACTGTGGGTGGAGCAGTCCCTGGATTGGCAGTCCTGGGTTCTATAAGAGAGCAAGCTGAGCAAGCCAGGGGAAGCAAGCCAGTAAGTAACATCCCTCCATGGCCTCTGCATCAGCCACTGCTTCCTGATCTGCTTGAGTTCCAGTCCCGACTTCCTTTGGTGATGAACAGCAATGTGGAAGTGTAAGCTGAATAAACCCTTTCCTCCCCAACTTGCTTCTTGGTCGTGATGTTTGTGCAGGAATAGAAACCCTGACTAAGACAGGGTCCTTCAGAGAAATAAGGCCAAATCTGAGATCTGAGGGAAAAGACTGTCCCCCGGCTCAGAGGTCTGTCCTCCGCACCCGCCTGTTACTCACCAGGAAATGTCACTCAGGGTATGGTAATGGATGTTAGACACATAACCAAATGGGAAAGACTGTTGCGTGTCATACAGCAGCACAGAGTCCTCCGAGGCCACTGCGAACACCATACGGTAGGGCAGACTCACCAGCTCGGGGCTGGGCTCCTCTGACGCTTTCTCTGTAAGGGGAAGACAGGCTGAGTGACGTTATGGAGTCCCCAGGGAGGGAACCAGTCTCCCCAAATTCTCTCCTCCAGGGAAGGAAATGCCATGTCACTAAAAGCTAGTTTGCCATACAGAAACATTCAGTCCCTGGGCTGGCAAGATGGATGAACCAGTAGGTAAAGGCACTGGCTCCCAAGCCTGCCAACGTGAGTCTGATTCAAGGCCCCACGTGTGGGAGGGGAGAATGGAGTGCTACATGGTGTCCTCTGACAGGCGCACATGCACTGAGCTCACAAGCACAACCCTAACACGCATGCGTGCACATAAGATAAAAAATAAATAATCCAGGAGGGGTAATCCCAGCACTCAGGAGGCAGAGGCAGGCCAACCTCTGTGAGTTTGAGGCCAGCATGGTCTACAGAGCGAGTTTCAAGACAGAGCTGTTACACAGGCACGAATGAGGCCCAACCAGTAACGAAGGACTTCTGCGTGTCATGATTTAAGAAGAGCTTTCTGACAGAAAAATGGTTTCATTTAGGAGCACTTTACTAAGCGATACTTTTGTCTTGTGTGTGTGTGTGTGTGTGTGTGTGTGTGTGTGTGTGTACATCTCTCATTCTATAGCCCAGGCTGGCCTATAATTCCCTGTACAGTCCAAATGAACCTCAGACTCAGGGCAAGCCTCCCGGGCCAGCCTCCCAAGTACTGGGATAACAAGTGTGAACCGCCATGGCTGCTCAATCAATGTTTTGAGCTCTGTGGAGTTAGAGATATCATTTACACTAAGGACTTAAAAGTTTAAAGTAGCGTCTGCTTTCATCATGGAGAAAACAGGGACCAGATCTCCTTTCCCCGCTACACTAGGCCAAGGAGGTGTGCTGCAGCTTTCTAGACACTGGGCAGCAGTGGGTGAGACACTGGGATCCTGAGAGGAGGCCTGGCAGGCCCAGGGAGGGCAGAGATTCCAGGTGCGACCTAGAAGACTCCCAAAAGCCTGGGAGCCCTTTTTGCTCAGGAAGATCAAGGCAGCTGGAGCGCTCCAGGGGCACCTCACAGCCCCAGACATCAGTTAATATGCAGAAGGACCTGCCTCAGGGTGTAGGGTGTGTCATGAACCAGATGCTGCCTTATCCTACTAAAGAACCTTAAAAGCAACATAACTACATCCCAGAACGAACTTCAAGAGAACTGACAAGAATTGAAAACCCGTGGATTTCAGTGGATTGAGGTAAAAAGACACACGGAAGGAAGATGGAGGGATGAGGACAGTTCAGCTGGCAGGGTAGTGGCTTAGTGTGCAGGACTCTGGGCTTAATCTTCACGGCCACCTAAAACCAGGTGTGGTGGTGCACACCCAAGACCCCATCGTCAGGACATCCCCTGATAAGTGGCAGTGAGTCTGAAGTCAACTTAGACCCTGTCCCCAAAAGCCACATAACAACAAAAAGCCTACTGGAAAAATAAGTCAGCACTGATATACTTTCTAACATTAGATGAGGACATGTATGCTGGACAATGAGGAAAGACGCTATGCATCATGGGGCACTACACGCGAACATGCATGGCTAAAGGAAGGAGTCGATGCATTAACAGCAAATACTACATTATATACACACCAAACATCATCACACGGTGCCCCCAGAAATACTTAATTTTAACATGCTTCAATGAACAAAATTATAAACTTGAGCCAAACCCACATTGTTTTCCCCACAGGACAGCCGCCCACCCACACCCATACAGCAGTTCCCATGGTACCTGTTTCTGCCACTGGCCTCAGTTCAAAGTACACAGGACAGCATCGGACAGCAAGGGTCGCTTTCCCAGGGCATGGAAGGTGGGCAATCGGCCTGCGAGGGCAACCGCAGGTTAGCAACAGGTCAGCACTGATGCTCATCAGAGGCAAAAAGGGCAAAACGGGGACATTTCTGCATCTGTGTACCTTTTCAGATGTTCTCTGGAGAACACGTAAGTGGTGTTTGTCACATTCTCACCAGACTCCATACATCCAGCTGCAGAGCGGGGGAGGGAGGGAAGAAAGAACCACTGTCACGCTGTGTGCCAGCAAAAGCTTCCAGTGCAGCTTGCAAAACATCCTGTCCTCAAGTGGTACCTCTGACAGAAACAAACACAAGTGCTCCTCCCTCTGTCTGGTCCCACTCTCAGCTCCAGTTCTACCTGCCTGTCACCTCCACCTGAGTGAGGGTCCCAGGCCAGGTCACTTGTAAAATCCTGTGCTCGAGAACAGAGACAAGTCAAGCCGATGGAGCCCTGTGGCTGGCTCCAGCTGCCAGCCTCCAAGTCTGTGGCCAGCATTCAGACCTGGCTGTCCATCTCTCTGAGCCTGCCTTCGAGCTGTCAGGAGAGCTAGCCCACACTGCAGTCTCCTGCAGGACCTGTCACATGGCATAAAAAAGAGGCATGCCACCTTCTTCTCTTCTCTAAGAGTTATTTATTTTGATGTGAGCACTGTCGATGTCTTTCGGACACACCAGAAGAGGGCATCAGATCCCATTACAGATGGTCATGAGCCAGCCACCATGTGGTTGCTGGGATTTGAACTCAGGACCTCTGGGAGAGCATTCGGTGCTCTTACCCACTGAGCCATCATCTCTCCAGCCCCTTAAGCATGCCAACCTAGCACGTGACCATTCTGGAACTGCAAAGGAGGACTCTACTCTTGCTTTTGTGTACAGCTCTCCAAGACCCACCCCTCCCCACGACCCCACTGTGACAACCCAAGGCTGGTTCCGTCTCCCTGGGCACACACAGGCACACACACTCCCACAGTGCTCTTTTCAGTGCATTTGTTGCGAGAATAGAGAATTGCATGATCCCTCTTTGCTTGTCCTGTCAACAGTTCATAAAAGTCAGCTCAAGCAGAGTTAAGGTCCTCTGTTTTGGTCACTCTGTATACTTGCTAACAGAAAGCCACCATCCCCTGCCGAGAAGTTCTGGTGTGCGGGCTTTAGGGATTTGGTTGGGCGGGGAGGTTGGCTGACTTTATTTGGTTCTGAACTGTTTGTTTTAGCCAGGGTCTCACGCATCCTAGGTTGAACTCACTACAGAACCAAGGACGGCCTTGGTCTTCCACCACCTCCACCTGCTAAGTGTTGGATTAGAGCCAGACACCACCACGTGTGGCTGACGTATTGGCCTAGAGCCTCCTGTGATTTCCTTGTTAAGGAACTGTGTCTCAGCTGTGAGGCACAGGGATTGGAGGGCGTTACCAGGCTGCATTCTAGACAAGCCACATTCCGAGAAAGGCACACACCTCCTGCTCAGCTGTGACGAGAACAGTTACTTTTTCTTCAACCTGAACAGAATAGCAACATCTGAATGGTCACACAGTTCAGGTCTGCATTTGCCTGTTCCCAGGTTTTAGAACCTGTTCCTGCATGCAATCTGTACCTTGCCTTTACTCACTGATCTATTTGTGGTGCTAAGGGTTGACCCCAGAACCTTACACACCACGGCAACACCTGACTAACCAGCTTCATCTAAGTCCTCAGTTTTGTTTTTGTTTTGTTTTTTTTCTTCAGGTTTTCCTCTTTTGTCTTTTGTTTTCTTGACAATTGAGAGGGCTGCTGTATAGGATACATTGTATCAAAGGCATCAGGTGCCACTTCACTATGTATCTACTGATTTAGTCAGCTACACCTTTACCATATGAAAGTTCTATATTCCCAGCCAGGCCTGGGCTACACACCCATAATCCCACCATTCAGGAAACAGGGATAGGAGGGTCAGAAGTTCAGGATCATCCTCGGCTACGTAAGTTCAGGACCAGTCTGAACTACATGGGAGACCATGACTCAGAACAAATGAAAGAAGTTCTGAGCTAGGGACGTAGTCGTCAGGTAGAAGCCTTGCTCCACCACTCTGCTCACACCTGCACGAGCTGTGGTGCCATCATGTCCCTATTTCACACGCCACCTGACACACCTGGAGTGAGGAGCAAAGATCCATCTGGAGTAAAACTGAGTCTTCGGAAGAACGACTTCATGCTGTCATCGTGAAACATCCGGAAACTTCTCGCCTGTGGTAACAGAGCTTGAAGTCATTTGAAAACATCTCACAATCCACAAAGGTTCATCATCACTTAGAACTGGCAGTCCAGCAAGGCAGTCCAACGGGAAGCCTCGTCAGTTGGCCTACAGGTCGGACGATTCAGCAAGGACGACCCCACGAGTCACCAGATCTCTAAGTACTGTAGAAGGGATGGCGAGATAGTTTATGCCTCGGAGGGTAAAGGGCACTTGTCAACCTGAGGTCCTAGGACCTATACAGTGAACTGAGCGAACTGACTCCTGGCCTTCATAAGCACACTATAACATGTGTGTGAACATTCCTGTATACGCACTCCCACTTGCATGTACACACACATACCAAAAACACGCTCGTGTGTGCACACATCACACACATATGTACACCCGAGAAATAAAAGTAAGTACTTCCTACCTCTCCTTCGGGCCCTTGTCCAGAGAGCATCTTTGAAACGTTGAAAGCCACACGTTTCTTCTGGGTGCTATAGACCCGCAGCACCCTGAAGAAAGAGAGGTCTGAGAGTTCCAGCATGGGAGCTGGGCCTCACAGTAACAACATACTGCGTGCACGTCAGCGGATGCCACAGCGCCTCAGCAGGACTATTATGGATGACCAGACTTCACTGAGGAATGGAGAGGAAGCAACAGCGGCCGGAGCATGCCACAGAGGGGAAACAGGATGCAAATGGTTTCACTTCCTTCCGTTTGTATCCCTCACTGAAAAAACAGTTCAGCTCCTTACACGGCTAAGGCCCAATCCTAATTTAGAGCCGTGACCATCTGACCCAATGTTAACCTGTGTGAGCATACTGACATTTGTTTTGTGTGGACCGTCTTGTTCTCGGGGCTTTATAGGAGTACGGAGTGGCAGATATAGTGACTCACACCTGTGATTCCTGCACACGGAAGGCTGAGGCAGGGGGATCACCACGAGTACAAAGCCAGCCTTGGTTATGGAGTGAGACATTGGAAAGCTGAGGCAGGGGGATGAACAGTAAGACATAGTGGTGTTCCCCTCACTCCCTAAAAGAGTAGGGATAGGAAACGCTGACAAATGAGTCCTACTCTCGAGTCACACCTTGTTTTGGGTGCTATCGACCCGGTTCCCAGTAACCAAGTTGTTCTCTTGTGCCTCCTCAGAAAGACACCAGGAACTGCACAGCCCTCAGAACACAGCAGGAGCACTCCAGCAAACAAGCCCTAACTCTTACACACTGTTCTTACTTCAGGCCCATATTAAATTCAGGTTTTACATTAAAAGCAGTGGAGGACCTGGGGACGTAGTTCAGCTGCCCCAGTGCTCGCCAAGCAGGCAAGACACCTGTGTTCAGTCTCTAACACCGAAGAACCAGGGCGTGCTGCTGGAGTCCGAGCACTGAGGTGGAGCCAAGAAGCTATCAAGTTCAAAGACAGCCTTGGCTAAGTAGGAAGGCCAGACTGGACTACATGAAACACTGTCTCAAAACCAAAACAGCAAAAAAGCAATAATGGGGGTCTGGGGAGATGGCTCAGCCGCTAGGGACACTGGCTGCTCTTGCAGAAGTTCAGTTCCCAGCACTCCGTGGTGGCTCACAGAGGCTGTAGCTCCATTTCCAGGGGATCTGACACCTGTCTTCTGACCTCTGTGGTCATACATGTGGTGCACATACATACATGCAGGTAACAGTCATACACAGAAAAGTAAAAACTGTGATCAGAAGCATAGATTGCCTAGCAGCGAGGTTCTGTGTTTGATCCGAGCACCATGAAAAGCACGATGTGAACAATCCCTCTGCTGGCTTTTCTCCTTGAGAGCAAGTGTGATTCGGTTAGTTTGATGTTAAAAGCTTTTCCTAATGGAGTGGAGAGGTGCACCGGTGCCTAAGAGCTGTACTACTCTTGTAGAGAAGCCCAGTCTGCTCCCAGCACTGACAGCCCACGACTGTACGAATCCAATGCCCTCTTCTGACCTCCGAGAGCACCAGGATTACACCTGGTACAAAGACACACTCACAGGCAGACACAGAGTTCTTTCTACATGAATTCACCCATTCAATAGAGATGCACTGGTATCTGCTCTGCATAAGGCACCCGGCCTAATTAGTCTCTAATTCCTGTCTTGTCAGAATAAGCAGATCAGAACAACAAAGGCCAAGTCTGGACTGTCGATCCCTTAGTAAGGGTGCGGTAAAACACCTGCAAGAACATTCATGTTACTCACGAACCTGTCACAACTCAGGGTCGCGATATATTGACCCAGAGGATCCCAGGTCACTCCTTGCACGTAACTTTTATGCTCGTTGAAAATGGAAATCTTCTGTCCTACAAAGAAGCGCGAGAAAGTTATCAACAAGACTTCCGGGAAGCACGTTGCAGGAACCTTCTCCTCCAGCCCACCATTCTGCAGGCAGGCTCAGGGAAACAAAGGTCCCACCGCACGGCCCCGCCCCCCATTGTAGTCCTCAAAGAGAGCCAGGCATGTACAGTAAGCATGAGGCTGTGTGGGTTAGAGAAGGAAGGCATGACATCAGAGCCCTCCGTTTAGTTCTCTGGGCTGGGTAGTATAGTTGTTTAAAAGAGAATGGCCCCCATAGGCTCCATAGGAGGCGTGGCCACGTTAAAGTAGGTGTGTCTTGCTGGAGGAAGTGCGGCTAAGTTCACTTCCTGTTCCCTGAGGATCCGCGGTTGAACTCTCAGCTATCTCTCCAGCACCGGGTCTGCCTGCGTTCGTGCTTCCGGCCGCCATGATAACGGCCTAACCTCTGAACTGTAAGCCAGCCCCAGTTCAATGCTTTCCTGTGTAAGAGTTGCCGTGGTCATGGTGTCTCCTTGCAGCAATGGAAACCCTATGACAGGTAAGATGGGGGTGGGGGGAGGGATGACATACACAACAAGAGAGAATCCCTCACTCTTAGAGGTGAGGTGGTGACGACATTGAGCTGCAGGGGTGAAAGGGAGGGGTCAGAAGCAAGATGAAAGAAGAGGAGGCACAGCACAGAGAGCTTCAAAGAGCGAGCTGAAGCCAGACGTGGTGGTACACGCCCATGACACCGGTGAAGAGGAGGTTGGGGAATCCAGGGTTCAAGGCTAGCCTTGGCTACGGGGCTTGAGCCCGACAGGCTAACAAAGGCCCCCAGCAGGGAAGCCAGCAGCACAAAGCTTCCCCAGACCAAAGGAAAACAAGTTATGAAGCCTTAACTAGTTATGTGCTCGTGCATGCCATACACACATCTCATCTTGTAGCCCAGGTTAGCCTAGAATTCACTCTACAGTCCAGGCTGGCTTGGAACTAACTCACCATGTAGATCAGTTAGGACTCAAACTCCCAGAATTCTCCTGGACCCCAGGTGCACGGACTACCGGCATGGACTCTATGTCTGGCCGTAATTGCTTGCTCCTGCATTTGAATTATTCTTCAGCAACCTTTGGTCTGGGATTCTTTGCTTTGATTCCTCGGCACTGTGTAACCACACCCGGCCACTTCCAAGGAGGAAGACTTCTCTCTCGTGTTCCAGAGGCCCGCTCACGCCTGGTCTCCCTCATCCCCCATCTTAATGAGGTTGGTGTTCAGCACAAAGCGCCCCCATCCATCAGCTTGGCACACATAGGCTCATCACAGTTGGATATGGACACAGCACCAACAAGGACTCAGACCTGAATTCACCTCCAAGTGCAGACTTTATGCAACAACCATCAACTTGAAATGCTATTCACTTAACTTCATGCCTGTTTTGCTCATGGGGCGGCTTCTAGACCATACAGAACTACTGACCAGCCCCGAAATTCACAGGCCACTCAGACCAGCACACTTCACTCAAACAAAGCAATATTCAGTAATTTAAGTCACCATTCAAAGGCCTTAACCATTTGAAAGCAAACAAAAGAACAAGCCCAAGACCCCAGGCTCAGTCCATGAGAGAAGACCCTCTTCTTCATTTTCTCAATTCTTTCACCCTCCTTCCCTTCCTCACCCACCCCATTGCCACTGCTAAGTCCAAGCCCACTACCCGCCAGTACTGCTAACTCACAGCACAGGGGACCCACAGCACCAGGGGACATGCTTCTATCTAATTCTAATGTGCTGTTCTCCCTCCCCAACCTCAGGGCATCTCTCAACTTGACAGACTTTCCAGGAAGTTGGCTGGGGTTAAGGAAGGTTGGATTGAAAGGCAAGCTCAAGGGGGCCTACACACGTCCTATGTAAACTAACCATTCAAGGGCGGGACCTGAGGAAGGATCCCTCCCCCGCCCCCCACAATCACGAGAGTTTGAGAAGTATCTGTGAGGCCAGGGCTGAGAAACTTAAAGGTGGAAAACAATCCAGATCTCAGGCAGGGGGTTATCCTCAAAGGTAAGAGGAAGAATGAGGTCAGAGAGGGCTCGGAATCATACAGAGAGGCAAGCTAGACATAAACAATATGCTAGCGATTGGGAGCATGGTAGCTCCCATAACTTGAGTGCTTAGTCCCTGTTGGTGAAACTGTTTGAGAAGGATGAGGGGGTGTGGCCTATTGGAGGGGGGTCCCCAGGGGTGGGTTCTGAGGGTTTTTTTTTTTTGGTTCTTTTTTTTTTTTTTTCCCGGAGCTGGGGACCGAACCCAGGGCCTTGCGCTTCCTAGGTAAGCGCTCTACCACTGAGCTAAATCCCCAGCCCCGGTTCTGAGGTTTTTGAAAGCTCAGGCCACTTGCCATTGCCAGTTAGAGTGCTTTCCCTCCCTGCCTCAGGGTTGTGGAACAAGTGGTGAGCTCTCGGGCACTGTTCTAGCACTGTGCCTGCCTGTTTAACACCTTACCCCCACCAACCACCACCATGATGTTCATGGACTCTAACCCTCTAAAACTTTGAGCACCAAATTAAGCACCCTGTGGCTTGAATATGCATGGCCCACAGGAAGTGGCACTATTAGGAGGCATGGCTTTGTTGCAGGAAGTGTGTCACCGTGGGGGTGGGCTTTGGGGTCCTATTCTCAGGCTCCATTCGACTTCCTGGTGTCCCTTTACTCTTTGACCTTCCGTATCCTGCTTTCTAATCTTGCTACACTTTATCAAATCATTCCTTCTAAGAGTGAACCGTAGGACAGAGTCTAAACTTAGTTGATCTAAGACTTCTGTCAGTGCAATTAATCTGATGAATCTCTTCACCTTGGCCTCAGCTAGACTCTTTGAACAAGGGCAAAAAGCAGCCACATCCTTCACCAAAATATCAGAGCAGTCTCCAGGCACAAACTAAAATTCTTCTCTTCTGAAACAGCTAGAGCCAGGACCCCATAGTCAAATCGCGCTCAGCACCAATGTCTTTCACGATCCTACTAGGATAGTGCATTAGGACCCACCTAAAACATCCCACTGCTTCCAAATCCAAAGGCCCAGAGTCCACATTCTCCCATAGAAAAGCATGCTCAGGCCCGTCACAACAGTACCTCAGCCCCTGGTACCAACTTCTGCCTTAGTTTTACTGCTCTGAACAGACACCATGACCACGGCAACCCTTATAAAGGACAGGGGTTGGCTCACAGTTCAGAGGTTCAGTCCATTATCATCATGGAGGGAAGCACGGCAGCGTCCAGGCAGACTTGGTACAGGAGAAGGAGCTGAGAGTTCTACATCTTGACCCAAAGGCAGCCAGGAGGATTCTGTCTTCTGCAGGCAGCCAGGAGGAGAGCCTTTTCTGCACTGGGCAGAACTTGAGCATAGGACCTCAGAGCCCACCCCAACAGTGACACACTTCCTCCAAGGCCACGCCTCCTAAAGTGCTACTACTGTGGGCCAAGCATATTCCAACCACTTCATCCTTCCTTTTACAAGTTCCCTTGGTCACCGTGGCTTATCACAGCAACAGAAGAGTAACCGAGACACAGGCTAATAGACCAGGAAACAGGAACTGGGACCTGAGTTTCTCAAGTAAAGCCTTTGGAAGACAGAAGGGGACAAGGGCAGGACTCGTCACTTGGCTGACACTGGCACAATGAAATAATGAAGGTCTGGGCAGTGTCTAGATTTCTGCCTCTGCCAAAACTGCTCCCGACTCAGCATCCCTAACTCTGGCATCTTCTTCCTCCTCATAACAGCAGAAATAAACCACTCGGTCTGGAGCTCAGCAGGTCAGAGCTCTACCTGCTCTCACAGAGGACCCAAGCTTGGTGGTTCCTAGTACCCAGGTTGGGAGGGAGCCTTACAGCCGCCTGTCACTCAGGTCCAGGGGCTCAGGCAACCTGTTCTGGATTCCATGGGCACTGCATGCATGTGTGTGTACATATACACATAATGTTAATAAAGTAAGTATATGGCTCACCTTTACTGACATCCCATATGATAACTGTGTTATCCACAGAAGCAGAGGCCATCATATTCCCATCAGTTGCCCAGCATATATCATACACATCTTCTAAGTGGCCCCTAGAGTCCAAAGACAGAAGGAATAACATTATTACTGCAAAAAGAGAAAAGCTATCAAAAAGTTCAAAGTCACTGGGCAGTGGTGGTGCATGCCCTATGGAGGCAGAGAGAGAAGGATCTCTGAGTTCAAGGCCAGCCTAGTCTACAGAGTGAGTTCCAGGACAGCCAAGGCTACGCACAGAAACCCTGTCTCGAAAAACTGGGGGAAAAAAGTTCAAAGTCTAAAACCACACACTGGAATTAGACTGTAGGGATTTTCAGTGGAGCTGTGTCAGGCCTGGCTCTAAACATTTGTTTTCAAGGACATCTGTATTGAATGTGAATCAGAGGGCATCACGAGCCCACACTGATATTCCAAGCACTAGGAAGCCAAGGGAATAGGGTAGAGTGTTCAAGACCAGCCTGGGCTTCATAGCTAGACTAGGCTGGCTCAAAAACCAGGTCGGGGAAGACCGGATTCTTTTTCCCCAAGGGAAACTTCATAACGGAGAGAAAAATGTATTTTTATCTTGTTCTAATCCTTTATTCTCTTATAAAGTAGGCAAAGGCTTTACGTTAGGTACATAAACTATTAAGGTATTCAGACTGTGAAGTGGGACTTAATCACACTTGCTGCTAATCTGAAGTCAAGCTGTGCTCTCCGCCCCAAGGCGGGCTCCACAGAACCCCTGTGATTCCAGCTCCGAGGGATTCGCTTACCTCTTCTGACCTCTGCGGTTACTCACACACAACGCACTTCACTCACAAGCCAAACAATCATAAGTTAGAATAACCAAAATAGACCTTTAATTAGAAAACAAACTGCAGGGGCAGCCCCTCCCCCGTTACCTCAGGGTTTTTACCACAGTCCAGTTCTCCTTGTTCAGCTGAGCCTCATCTTCATCCTGAAAGGCGATCTGCTCCGGCTCCTTGCTGTCATTCATCTTCCACAGCAGGATGACGGCATCTGTGAGGTAAATCAGCACAGCATGAGCCAGGCTCTCCCGTGCCCTCCTTCACTTCTGGAGTTTTATGGTGTCCTGTATGTTTTATGTGGCTCGGTGGACGGTCTGGCCTGCGGAGTCACTCACTGCCAAGAATATGGACAGGCTGTGCACAGTGATACATGCCTGTAACCCAGCCCCTGGGAGACTGGGGTAGGTGGATCCAAAGCAAGGCTACATGGCGAGTTTGAGGTTAGCCTGGGCTACATGAGACCCCACCTCAGGAAAACACAAAAAGTTTGAACCTCTACATTAAGAAACTAGAGAAACAACTTAAAGATGGCAGATCAGGAAGAGGAAAGGCAGTGCCGGTCTGCAGATTGTGCCTGTGGGCCTCATCTTGATGCATACCCACCTCACAGTGCCCCTGTGAGGACTGAGTGTAGGAATCTGTGGACAGCACTTGTAGCTCGGCGGCTTGGACATGTAAGCCACACACTCCTTCACCGTATCAGTACGGACACATCAGACACCTCAGCCTGACACAGCAATGGTCCAGACCTAACGGTTTCTCCTGAGGTGACTACAGGCTCACTGTAACATGATCCTTTTACCATGTCCAGAAAAGAGAGCAAACGAGAGAGCAGGAAATACAGACAGGAACTACAGACGACAAAAGGAGCTCACTCAAAGCTACCTGGAATCCTAGCTATAGAAGCTCGTCAGGGAGCCTGCTAGAGATGAAATGGCTGGACAGGTCAACACTCTCCATGAGCAGACTAAAGGGAGGTTTCGGTCTGCAAGGCTGAGGGGCTTTGTAAATGGGAACTGCCCCAGGGCCACCTCATAGGAGACGGTCTACAGCCCCGGCAACACTGTTCTACTTGTGTGAATGTGTGAATGCATGCACATCATGTCTGTGTACAATGTACAATGCATGCACACAGACACTCACACCCCACATATTCTGGGCATTAGGGCACAGAACACAACTATTCCTCTTTTTTCAAACAAAAACTAAGATTTTTTTTACTTTCTACTGTTGTCCAGAGTATTTAATGTATGGTATAAGGATTACTTTTTCTG
Source organism: Rattus norvegicus (assembly GCF_021556685.1). Classification (NCBI taxonomy): domain Eukaryota; kingdom Metazoa; phylum Chordata; class Mammalia; order Rodentia; family Muridae; genus Rattus; species Rattus norvegicus. Next base: position 46,804,910 of record NC_141544.1, on the reverse strand, counting down.
TATTCTCTTTTTGTTAAAAATTTATCTAATTCATTTATATGAGTACACTGTAGCTGTCAGACACACCAGAAGAGGACATCGGATCCCAGATGGTTGTGAACCACCATGTGGGTGCTGGGAATTGAACTCAGGACCTCTGGAAGAGCAATCAGTGCTCTTAACTGCTGAGCCATCTTTCCAGCCCCCCTTTCTGTATTCTTTTATCTCACTTAAACACAGACACACAATACAAATCAACCCGACAACACTCCCAAAGCCCATTAATTACAGAGGTGCGTGCTGACTGACAACCGTGCTGACTGACAACCAGACATGCCTCTGGGATGCTGACAGATCTACCACACCCAACCAGCCTGCAGGGGACAAATGGAGAACGAGCTATTTCCTGACATATCTTCTGAGTTTAATGCTGTGCTCTTCATCTTCCCACTCTGAACCATTCTCCCAAAGGTTAAGTGAGCTACAAGGCAGACGGGGAAACAGAGAGATACGACCAGCTCAGATCTCACTGTCTGATTTTCTTTCTGTGAAAAGAACATTACTGTTTAGCCAGAGCTGGCCTTAAATTCTCAGTCCTCCTGTCTCAGCCTCCAACATGCTGCTGTGATCACTGGACCATGTCACACAACCCCCTCCCACCCAGCTCAAATGTCACTATTATGCCTAAGTGTCCGGTTTAAGGATTATTAAGTACAATACTTACCGTCTCCTCCAGATGCTAAAATCTCCCCAGTTGGAGAAAAGCGTACAACATTGACAGCTTTGGTGTGCCGAGCAAGGTTGGAGAGGAATTCCACAATGGCTTTTCCATCTGGCCCCTTCTCCACCTTCCAGATCTGTGGGCAGCAAAGCAGACATTGCAGAAACACACTAGCTACCTCCTGTCTCCCTCCCAGGAGACAACTACTTATTTTCTGGTAGAAAATGCAATTTCCTTTTTGAAACTTTGTAAATCGAAGTATTAGCAAAAATTCAAACCATCGGCGCCAGTACCTGCTACCCCCTCCTTCCAGTTCTTTCTAGAGCAAATGGGCAAAGCACAGGAACTATTACTATCAATATTACTATTTTGAGACAAGGTCTCACCTAGCCCAGGTTAGCCTCAAACTCCACTACTATTGAGAATCTCAAACTTCGGACCCTCCATCTGTACCTTACGGGTACTGGGGGTACATGTCGGCTACCAGAGAGTTCTTCCTAGTTTAGTATTCTAAAATACTGTACATTGTAACAATGTAGCCAATGTTAATTAAGAAAGCTAATCTCCCCAGCATTCCTTGCTAACGTCAGGCCTGAGAATTTAGCACACTGGACTAGGTGGCACACCGACTTGAGTTGCTGCTTGAGTTTTAAACAAAGGAATGAAAACTTGCGCTCCACTCCCTGTATCCTCCCGCCTGTCCATTTACCCTAACGGCGGTGTCCACCCCCGCGGACGCCAGCCTTTGGATCCTACAGGCTGCCGCATGCTGGAAGTCAAGGCTGTACACTGGCTCCTTGTTGTGCCAGGCGATTTCACACGTGATCACTTTCATCCTCCAGAGTCTCCGCCAGGCAAAGGGAGGCTGGGAATGTTAGCAAAGAGTTCAACAGCGACCCTGGAACAGCAAGGGCGAGCCGGTAAACAGCGAGAAGCGCAGACATCTGCAATCTTCAGCTAAAACGCTCGCACAGGCAGAGACTTCCACCAGTGTACCGTTCCGGAAGAGAAAGAAACCAAAGACCCCAGATGGAGGCGAGGCCGGGCAGCATAGAGCATCGCGCCGAGGTGGGGGTCCCAGGGACCGGTACTGGGGTATGGGCGGTCATCCCAGCGAGCGGCAGCGGAGGGGGACTCGCAGGAAGGGGCGCGGGTTGAGGCGGCGCAGCCCGGCCTGGCGGGAGGCGCGGGAGTCTGGGTCCCGGTGAAAAGTGCTGCCTGGGACGAACTGGCTTCCACCTGCGCTCGCGCCGAGATCAGGACCGGCGGCCCCAACGAGCAGCTGCAGCCCGACCCAGGCCAGAGGCTCAGAAACCCGGTATCAACAAGGAACCTACCTGCTAGGACTCGGTCCACTCAGAGCCGCCACTGCCCGCAGCTTCCCGCGCGCCGCAGGCCACGCCTCCGATCACGCCTCCCAGAAGGCGTGGTTCCAGGAGGCCACGCCCCCTCGTGGGCGGGCTGTCACAAGACAGACTTTCTTGCTGGGGGATTCCAGGGTATCCCTCCCCTCTGTGGGCGGCACTCTCGCTGCACCGTGACTTCCGGTGGGCGGGGCTCTGGACTTCTTTCTTTCCCGTGGGCGGGGCTGTCCTGTAGCTCCTGCTAGGTGGGACCGGGAATCCTATCCCCGCGCCTCCGCAGAGCCCAGGCTGGTCCAGCGTTGACGTGCTAACCCGAGTTGTAGGATGTCCTACCTACCACGCGTCAGTGCCACGTGCTCAGCCGACAGATCTGCCGGCCCTGAATGTAGAAAGAAAAGCCGGGCTAGAGGCGCAGCCGGCTGATAGCGCGCAGGCAAACAGCGGCTGGTTCTGTCACCAGCCCCTGCTGGTGATCTCAGCACTCAGGAGGACCCTAAGCACAAAGTTATCCTCAGCTATATAGAGGCCTACTACTTAAGACTAAACAAAAACGAAATATATAACATTTCTTAAAGAACAGATGGGAAACTTTGGGACTCATCCAATTTTACCAATTAACAGTCACCCATGCAGTGAATATTTGAGAGCTGTCCCTTCCCACCAAATATCCCAAAATGGCCTCTGGAGTTTCAAAATGTCAATAAAATAGGAAGTGTCTTTTGCCCTCTCTTGGGGATGTGAAGGAAGCCTAGAATGGTTATATAGTAATCCCAACACTCTGGAGGTGGAAGCAGGAAGAGGGTCAGGAGTTCAAGGTCATCCTTAACTGCACAGCAAGTTTGAGATCAGCCTAGGCTACGTGACGAATGTGTAGGAAACCAAGTAACTCCTATTCCAATTATGTAATGGTTAATTCATCCTCCATGACCCTTCTCAATAATTCACGTGTTTTTAAAATCCTTGTCTCTTATAGTTTTGACTTCTTACAGGCCAGCATATGAAAGTTAAGTTTTTATAAAGAACTGATTGATCTCAAGAGCTAGAGAGGACTCAGCAATGAGAGCACCTACTGCTTTGGTCAAGGGCCTGAGTTCAGTTTCCAGCACCAACATGGTGGCTCATGACTATTCCAGTTCCAGGTGCCCAACACCCTTTTCTGACCTCCAACACAGATATGGCATGCATACATACATACATACATACATACATACATACATACTTACAAGCAAAACTCAGACACATACAATTTTCTAAAAAATTAATTATAGGGGCCAGAGAGATGGGTTGGTATACAAGAGACCCAGTCTCAAAACAAACAAACAAACAAACAAAACCCTATTTCCTTAAAATGCAAATTTTCTGAGGTTAATTATAGTTAGTATTTTTAGATTTATTTATTTCATGTATGTGGGTACACTGTAGCTGTCTTCAGACACAGCAGAAGAGGGCATCAGACCCCGTTACAGATGGTTGTGAGCCACCGTGTGGTTGCTGGGAATTGAACTCAGGGCCTCTGGAAGAGCAGTCAGTGCTTTTAACCACTGAGCCATCTCTCTGGCCCCAAGCTACATCATCTTAACGTAATTACCAAATCACCAAAGTGATTCTCAGTGCCATTTTGTCTAAGAATTCATTTAGCAGCATCAGTAAGTCCAAGTCATTTCCATCTGCATTAATAGCAGGGGATACGGCTTCCGGGTTTGCACTTGAGGAATTATTTATTCTTAGAGTTGTGTAAAGATTCCACTTCCTTATCAGGAGCCTTAGCTTATCTGAGAAGCCCGAGAGTTCATCAAATTTTCAGTCTTCATGGAAAAGTGGTTTGTCAGCTGCCAGTTCTGCAAATACACTTGGGCTCCAAATGTCAACCACAACAGTGTGGCCAGTAATCCCAGCAATACTTCTGGAGATCGTACCAGTTGTTGCCTCTTATGTGTACATGTGCATATATGTGTGCATATGTATATATGCATATATAGACATTTATATATGTACATATACACACTAGAGTATATAAATATATACCATATACTCCTATAATAGGAATACCTATTAGTGTATGTATATGCACATACATATATATGTACTTTATTTAATATATACATACACATACATTTGTATATGTGTATATATGCATGTATTCTAGAATTGGTTTTTTCCAGGAGCTCTAAAACAAAAAGTTAGATATGCCCACTTGTGGAATAGTGGTGCCCATATGGCTGGGAAGAGACACCGTGACTGAGGCGACTTATAAGGAGACTGAGAGTGGGACTGGAGAGATGGCTTAGTGGTTAAGAGCACTGACTTCTGGGGTTGGGGATTTAGCTCAGTGGTAGAGCGCTTGCCTAGCATGCACAAGGCCCTGAGTTCGGTCCCCAGCTCCGAAAAAAAAAAAAGAAAAAGAAAAAACAAACAAAGAGCACTGACTTCTCTTCCAGAGGTCCTGAGTTCAAATCCCAGCAATCACATGGTGGCTCACAACCATCTGTAATGGGATCTGATGCTCTCTTCTGGTGTGTCTGAAGACAGCTACAGTGTATATAATAAGTAGATAAATGTGGAGAAAGAGAGAGAGAGAGAGAGAGAGAGAGAGAGAGAGAGAGAGAGAGAGAGAGAGACTGAGAGCTAGCTGGGAATGGTGTGGCTCTTCAATACTGTTTAGCTGAATGCAAAACTGCCTTATATTTGTTTATGTAGACTCAGCTGCCTGAAGGAGTTCTCTTCCCAACAATGGGTAGTGAACGCAGACTCAAAATAAGGGTCAAAATAAGTGGCAGATGAGTGACCTAAGCCAGGCATTTACGCTATCTGTCCCCTCTAAAGCTTAGGGCATATTGCAGGGCTAGAGAGTGCAATGTCAGAGCTAGATGGCGAGTGCTGTGAACTGTCATCTCTCGAGCATGACAAAGACACAGTGGTCACCAGCTGTAATGAGCACATACAATAGGCCCTTCAGTCAAGCATGGGCAGGGTGGGCGGAGGCGCCACAGTCCCACTCCTGAATCTGGACTATTCATTACTGTCAGGGAGGGAGGAAATACTTACCTTTGGTTGCATATCCAGTGGTGACCCCATCCACTGGAATAGTCCCCAATCCAGTGGTCACACAGATGGCCCTGGCTAACTTAAACTCATCACAAAGCAAACCCGAAATGTGATCCCAGGAAAGGATGTGGTAGGGCTGAAGAGGACTTGATGAGAATGGCAGGGGGATGAAATCAATCAAATCATTACACACAGGTATGAATGACACTATCAACAAAATTCACTAGGGAAGCTCAGGTGACAAAACACAACACCCTGACAGAGTGGCACACTCTCTGCTTTTGTCTCTGTGTGTACAAAGGACCTCAGTGGCGGTTGTAGGTCTTCAGTGTTGCTCCTGAAGTGCTGGCCACCTCTCATCATCCTGGGACTCAAATCGGCTGTGTGACTGTGCCTGGGCTCCCAGGTACTAGGAGTCACACCGCACCTGGATCTTTTTACAAGGGTTCTGGGGACTGAACACGGGTCCCTATGCAAATGACAACTCAACTACCACTCTAGTCCTGGTGCAAATTACTCAGATCAAGAACTAATATGACAGTAAGGAAGGAGTCTATTTCTTGAAGTCTAAGGAAAGGAATGTAGTAGATACAACCTGCTGTCTTGTTTAAGCATCCTTTTGTTATTTGTAACATTATTGTTATGCTTTAATTTTTTTAAGATTTATCTTATTTTATATATGTGAGTACACTGTCGCTGTCGTCAGACACACCAGAAGAGGGCTTCAGATCTCATTACAGATGGTTGTGAGCCACCATGTGGTTGCTGGGATTTGAACTCAGGACCTCTGGAAAAGCAGTCAGTGCTCTTAACCACTGAGCCATCTCTCCAGCCCACGATTTTTATTATTTTGGGTTTTTCTGTGTAGCCCTGGCTGTCCTGGAACTTGTTCTGTAGACCAGGCTAGGCTCACCACCACTGTCCAGCATGTAAGCACATCTCGAAGATGGACTTCATTTGGATGATAAAATTGTTTTCTAGTGGACAAATCCCAGGGTTTCAATGCTAGAATCTTGCTTTGGCTTTTCGCGTTTTGTTCTGATGGTCATTCTGACTGTGCTGTGTGTCTACTCTTACACAGAACTCTAGGACTACCTACAGTTTTTTCTATTTTGTAGTCTTGCTTAATTATCAGCAGACTTTAGGAGACCCTGGCTCACGGTTTAGTGGTGGCTGCAGTGACAGTCAATTTGACTGTGCAACTCCCAAGTCAACTCCAAGGCAAGGGCCATAACATTAACAATGTAGCCAAGAAACTTAATTCTGAAGCAATGAATGTAGTTACATTTTCCTTTCCACTAAGCTGACATCCACAATGTAGGAATTATCTCAGGAATCCAGAGACTCTCATGTCAATGAATCCATCTGTGAGCTAAAGTAAGTTTTTTTTTTTTTTTTCACATAGCTGCCAAGGTCAGCACAAGGTTTTGGTTTCATTACCAAAGCAACCCAATAAATAATAAAGAACAGGCAAAGAAAAAAAGAAAACAGAAACACTGCCAGGCAGTAGTGGTGCATGCCTTTAATATCAGACAGGTTCAAGTCCAGTCTGGTCTACTTGGTGAGGTCCAGGACAGCCAGGGCTGTTACACAGAGAAACCCAAGAAACAGAAATCCCTGCCAGTAAAAGGTACACATGCTCTAACCTCATCCTTGCAAAGAATCTACACTGCAGATGCATCTGGAAAGGAAATGTGGCGTTTGTTCATTTGCATGGTCTTTCTGACATACTAGAAGACAAGCATAAGTACGGCCCTCTTTCCAACCCCTACACAGCAAGGGAAAACAAATGAAGACTCAGAGTGGGTCCCAAGTCCTCTTGCTGTCAGCGGTGTGATGGATCCTGTCTTGAACCTTCTCAAGGAGTGATGCTGGATTCTGGTACCAAGGCCTTGCTGAGAACCTCTGTGTAAACCAAGACACAAATGCAGCAAGCATTGTGAGTGTTTCTGCAGCCACCTCTGGAACTCGGTGGTAGCTGCCTTCAGAGCATGAGGCAGTCTTAGCACCACACCATCATTCCACCACACTTCCCACAGGGGAGTCCTCTCCTCCCCACTTCCTTGCTTGCTCCTCGAGTATGGTGTTTGTGAGCACTCATCAAAGAGCTACGGAACAGTGGCTCATCCCTGGGGCAGCTGTGACTAGGCAAGTGTTTAAAAAACGCATTCATTGCTAGATGAGTAGCACACACCTTTAATCCAACTCACAAGGCAGTTAGCTGGATTGCCACATGGTTCTAAGGCAGACTGGCCTATATAAATGAGTTCTAGACCAATCAGGGATAGAAAACAAGACCAAATAAAAACCCCATTATTGGGTATAACCCCCAAGGATTGGTTTAATAATGGGTTGCAAACTTAACTTTGGAAGTTCTAACCACCCCTCCACGACCCCCAGCCTCAGGATGATTGCATTGTGCAGCAGCAGCATGGTTCCCCAGTGCAGGTCACGCCTAGGAATATCCAACAAGGCCAAGGTCAGCAATTAATGTGGCCAGCACAGGGTTATTACCTTAAAACTGCTCTGCATAACCCAACTGTGTGGTTCCTGTGCGTGAACGCTATAGATGATGCCATGCCACTAAGTCAGAAGGCTGGCCGTGCCCGAAATGTTCAAGGGCAGAAGTGTATAAAACCAGAGAAACCAAGGACAGAAGGGATCTGAGGTCCAAGAACACAGGGAGGGATGTGCAACACCATGTCTGTCCTAGTCTGTGGTCTCAGCTGCCAGTCATTCTGAAGCTGACTAGAGTGTGTGGTTTATAAGAGACCGTTGTTTTGGCAACCTTCCTCAGGTTCTGTGTTGTTTTAACTTGTGCACAAACAGCAAGACCATTTCTCTAGTGCCAGGCTGTCAAGGGCAATGTCACTGTCTTCTCGCCATTCAGCCTCTTGTGTAACAAGGATGAAAATATGAAAACGCGTCAAAGAGCCTGTGTTGTGAGCACACCATTTTAGCAATTCTATGCCTGCCTTCTCACTAAGCCACCTCATGGCCATATAAAAGATATTTTAAAGGGCCTAGAGAACCAAAAGAAACATGGCGCCTCCCAGGATCCTTTGTGTAAACCTCAAACATCCTCGAAACCTCCATGACTTACATAGATGGCGTTGTCCAGACAAGATGCACAGCTTACACAGTTTCATATTGGGCCGGATGTGGCTCAGTGGTAGGGTACAGAGCTCCAGCTTTGTCCCCAGGACTTCCCCCTCCAAGAGCAGTGAGTCTGTCTTCCGTCGTCAAAGAGGAACTCACACTACAGTGGCTGCTTCCAGAGCATTTGTGAGGTCTGCCACTAACACACTTAGCACAACTCAAGAGAAAATCAGCTGCATCAATTAAATAAAAACAAGAACTTCATTTATTTGCAATTTCCAGAAGGTAATATACATAAAGATTCAATTTCATATACAACTGAGTGTATATATGTATATACCACACACACAAAATGAGTATGTACTGAATTTTCAGAAACAAAAGTTAAAATAATAAATAGCAACAATAAAACTTTGGAAAAAATAACACATTTTAGTTGTGGAAAATATGATTCTTAATTATATACAGTTACATATATAATAAAAAGCCACCTCTTTTCAGATTGCACAAAACTTGGGACCAGTAAAAGCATATTTTACAGCATGTGGTGCTATGATCCCAGGTCCTTATGATTAACTCCAGGCTAAAAAACACTTACATTCATAATACAGTAAAGATATGCAGTACTGTTTGAGGAAGACCGCCTTCTCAGCTTACGTTAACCCTACAAAGGCTGTACAGGAAATTTCACAAAAAGAAATCTCAAATAATTATTGTGCCCACTTCATGCTGAATCAACAGCCAAAAATGGGCTTCAAAGTAAACATGGTTGTCACTGGATATTTTTAACACTTTAAAGATCCTTTCTTTGTCCTGGAAAACACCTTTTACTTGACAATTAGCAATCTCAGCACAAGAAAAAGCCAGGCAAATGCAGCTAGCTTTGGCTTTCCTCTCTATGAACAGAATTATTTCAGAGACAGGCCTTCATAGCAAACAGAAGGAACGCTCTACTCTCTTACAAGCAGACCCCGGCAGGAGTGCCATTACATTATCTCAACACCTGCCTTATGCTCATTTAAGAAAACAACAGTAGCAACATATCCATTTACATTATGGCACAGCCCTCAATTTTGAGAAAAATACATTTTTAGGGAGCCAGAAAAATTTCACAAACTGTAGTAACAACCTGAAAAGCTCTTGGTGAAAAACACCAGTCTCTAGGGCAATAAAAAAATATGTATGGACTTAATACAAATATTTACATTCAGAACAGAAGCTAAGTTAGCCAATTCTGCTGCTCAGTACCAGCAATTCACGGGGACATGTATGTCCAGATTGTGTGTGCACAGTGCCTGTGACACTAGAATGCATAGAATACAGAAAGGTACGGCTCTTCAGTCTGTGACCTAGCACTTTACACGGAAAGTGGAACCCACACCAGATGTCTGCACTCAAGAGCTGCTGATCTCACTCATTTGTTCAACCACTTGTCCTAGAATCTCATCCACTACATCCACGTCATAATTGACTTGCTGAAGATCCAGATCAGGCACAATCATAGCCAGCAGCTGTCCTACGTTGACACGAAGAGAACGAAGTTTGAGGCTGCAAACACAGACATTGGCTGATTAGGTGAGGATTACAATATATATGACTTCCCTTATGGAACTTAAAAACGAAAAGATAAAAATTTGTGTGGAATAATAGAGAATAAAATGAAAAGAAACCTCCACCTCAAGAACTGGATTTAATTAATAACCAGTTGATTTATTAGATGCTAGGCTAAGACCAAGAAGAATGTTTTACAAAACTCGTGGTTCTTCAGACAACTTGGACTAGCAAAACACACACATTCGATGTTATTTCCAACTTGCTGTCCCCTGGACAAACAGCAGTGTGCTAGGACGTCACCAAGGACAGCTTTGGATTTCAACTTCCTGTTAATGAAAGTAAACTCAATTGTTCCTTAACTATGGTTTTTAGACACAAGGTTTCTGTGTAGCCCTGGCTGTCCTGGAACTTGCTCTGTAGACCAGACTGGCCTCAAATTCACAGAGATCCACGTGCCTCTGCCTCTGCCTCCCAAGTGCTAGGATTAAAAGTGAGCAATACCACCTCCCAGTTCCTTAATTATGGATAAAAAGGTAAACATTTTCTGTGGTCAAGTAAGTTTCCAAAACTTTGGTTTGAGCAATGTTAAGGAGGCGGTATTAAACTGTGAGCTTTCTCTAACCTGTTTGTCCTAGTAGACTCTACTGTTGGGTTGGCAAGTCTAGAATAACTGGTCTACAGGAGTCTAAGGTAAGCACGAGTCAGGAAGTGAGCAGCACTCAGCCTTCTTCCATGCTTCCTGCCTCCAGGCCTGTTCTGACTTCTCTCAGTGGGCCTGGGGCCTGGAAGCAAAAGCCCAATAACTCTCCTCCTCCTCCTCCTCCCCAAGGTGCTTTTGGTCAGACAAGAAGGCAATGGAGATAGGGCAATAATGTGTTTGTTTAGACTTGCAGCTCTCATAGAGGACATGGGTTACATTCCCAACTGCACCAAAGAAACACCCTCACCACCCCCACCAAAATCTAAATAGTCCAAGCTCTTACTCAGTCAATAGGACGTGCTAACAATATGTCCTGGCCCTCATCTGATATTAATATTTTTTAAACATTTATTTATTTATTTATTTATTTATTTATTTATTTATTTATTTATTATGTATACATCATACAGCTTTCTGCCTGCATGTATGCAACTACAGGCCAGAAGAGGGCACCAGACCTGATTATAGATGGTTGTGAGCCACCATGTGGTTGCTGGGAATTGAACTCAGGACCTCTAGAAGAGCAGTCAGTGCTCTTAACCTCTGAGCCATCTCTCCAGCCCTGTTATTAATATTATATTAAATACTACACACCTACACCTACACCTACACCCACACCCACACACCCACACCCACACCCACACCCACACCCACACACACACACACACACACACGGAGAGGGGGAGGGGGAGGGAGAGGGAGAGGGAGGGAGAGGGAGAGGGAGGGAGTGTCCTATGTCAGTCATGGTGGAATTTAGCCCATTTTCAAAGATTAAGCTCAGTGTTTTCACTTTTTACCCATATAATCCAAATCATTTTCTACCCCTTAACTCGGCAACTTGAAGCAATGACGTGTTCCTTCTCTTAGCCTTCCATATCAGAAGCTCTGCTGCACCACCATGCCCATTAGTGGCTTTCTGAGAACAGTGTCTACTGAGCATGTGTGAAGCGAGGTCACCAGTGCTCTGCCAAGACGCCAATACCTTTCACCATCCACATAACTGACAGCTTCCTCAGCACTGCTTGAAGTTGAAACATCTGCTCCTGCCTGTTGACTTGTAGACTTCAACTGTTCAACTTCAGTCTTGAGCTCTTCACACCGAGAATGCATATGTGATTTCTCCATTTCCAGTAACTGAACCTGAGAAAAATAAATGTTGTAAGAACAAGATTTAAAAATACAATCGATGGGCTAGGGATTTAGCTCAGTGGTAGAGCGCTTACCTAGGAAGCGCAAGGCCCTGGGTTTGGTCCCCAGCTCCGAAAAAAAAAAAAAAAAAGAACCAAAAAATAAATAAATAAATAAAAATACAATCGAAATGGAAGGAAAGGTAAGGAACATAAAGAGCCACCCTGATAAACACCAGCCGCCAAACACGCTGAATGCACACATCCATTCCCCAGCAGGGTCGGCGTTGCCCTTCTCTTAGAGCTGGGAATTCAGGCCTTGCCTTACAGGGACTCCATCCATCACTGAGCTCCAGCCCAGCCCCTGGTAACTTTCCATTAGACATGTTTCATTTACTTAGATTCATTTCTCTATCATTTTATAGTGAGAACAAAGTGTTAGTTACCTTTTGACAAACTAAGTGGACCCTAAACTGTGAACACCAAAGGGCTAATGCTCTCATTTTATCCACCTAATATTAAAGTTATATAGCAAAAGCTTGTACCAACTTGCTTATGTTTTGCCATTTAACACAAGATTACCTATTATTAAGAGTGTGTATATAGGGTTGGAGAGACAGCTCACTGACGATCCTACAATTACTGCAGTGCCAGGTCCAGGGGAACCCACACCCCCTTTCTGGCCTCCCAGGGCACCAGGCACCCATAAGATATAGGGATGTATGCAGGGAAAACACCTATATGCATAAAATAACAAAACACTTTGCAACAAATCTGAAGTAGGACACACACACTGACTACTGCTCACACCCTTATGTCCACTGTTTATCTTCGTCAGAGGAAAACTCCTTCAACAGTTTGAAGTACATTTCCCAGGCACTGATGAGCCCTTCCCTCCTGTAGCCTAGAGGCTCCATCTCAAACCACAGCTGCACTAAAAAGCCAACCCAGAGCACAGCAGCCTGTCTGCACAGTGCAGGGGCCACCGTATCCTCCTGGCTGCCTCACATGCTAAGCTCTACTAAACCAAGTACAGCATCTTGCTCACTACAGCACACTCACCCTACCCAGCCATTTCCCACTGTTTTCTAGTACTCTCAAACCATTTTTTGGACAGGATTGGGGGAGGAGTGGCTTGGAGAGCAGATAGGATCTTACGTAGCCCAGGACAGCCTCAAACTTACCCTTACCGTGAATTGAGGATGGCCTAGAACTTCTGTTTGACTCTATATCCCAAGTGCTGGGACTACAGGCATTTACCACCACACTTGGTGGTAAATGTATCGTTTATTTAGTTATCCATTTCTTTCTTTATTATTATTGGGGCGTGTGTGCGTGCGTGCGTGCGTGCGTGCGTGCGTGCGTGCGTGTGTGTGTGTGTCTGTGTATAAGCCGGAGGATGATATCCCTGTCTTCCTTAATTATTGACTCTGCACTTTCATTTACTGGGGGAGCCTTCTCTTGATGATCCTAGAGTTTGCAAATCTATCTGCTTCCTACACACTGCTGCTATCAGAGAGGTTCATGTCCAGTGGGCTTTTAGGTAGGTGGTGGGGTTTGAACTCCAGACCCCACACGTGCAAGAAAGGCATTATTCATCATGCAAAAGCCATCTCATCAGCCAGCCCCTATTTAGAACTTTTAAGAATCAAAAAATGCTCCAGGAGGCCTATTCCTTAGTTAAGAATCAAAGGCGCAAGGGACATTCAATAAACACAATCCTTACTCCGTGTAAGTGCACACTCCCTACTCTCAGCAACTCACCTCGCTCCTGTACTGGTCCCTCTCAATAGTGCACTTGTCCAGCTGCCGGAACACGTCGTCGAGTTGCACGGCCATCTCGTCCATCTCGCTTTTGCTCTCAGTGCAGGAAGACTGGCTGCACTCACCCTTCACGTGCTGCAGAGCGCTGCACTGTTTCTTCAGCCTTTCTATTTCCTCCAGTGCTTGCTGATACTGAGACCCCACGTGGCCTGGGCTTTCAGACTGACCATTAACACTTCCGAGCAGAAACACTGCGTCCATCTCAGTAGACTGGTGGCACATCTCCTTCTTCACGCATTGGTCGTTCATCTCCAACAGTCTTCGCTGCAACACTTGTATCTGGTCAGCAAACACCTGACACTTTCTCTTGTAATCATCTCTTTCTTGTGTGACTAAAAGCAGCTCACTTCTCAGTTCTTGTAACTGATGCCCAGCAGCATCTGCTGACTCAGCCGAGGTCTCCTGCACTTTCACTTCAGCACTGACACAGGACAGGGCAGCTCTGCCGTTCCTCACATCCATGTCCTCCTCCATACTTTCTTCCTTTTTCACCATCAGGCCTGGTGCTTCTGTCTGAGTGGAGGCGGCAGTGCCCTGGTCACACCTAGAGGTGGCGGTGCTTGTGGAACTGGCCTGGACACCAGGCTGAGGACTGCTTACAAGTTCAACCTCAATGCCAGTCTGCTCAGCGTGGCTCTGCTCTGACTTAACTTCAATATCTGATCTAACGTCAAGATCCACTGCAGGTTTGGGGGTGCTATTTTCTTCCAAAATGATGACATCTTCATCATCATCATTTTTGTAAGATGAATTTTCAATTGGAGGATTGCTTAATCTCCGAGTCTTTGCATTCAGAATTGACGAACGAACACTAAGCCTCCGCTTCAAGCTGGAAAAAAAAAAAATGTTCATATGAGTTTGTAAAGCATGGGCAAGAGAAAACACTTTTCTTTCTGTGACAGAACATCTGGGGAAAAAGTAATTTGATGAGGGAAGGCTCCTGTGGCTCACAGTCTGAGGGTGTGCAAGGAGAATGGCCCAGCAAGGTTTGACAGTGGGGAATGTGCGGCTGGGACCCCTCAGATGTTGGCAAAACAGGTGGGAAAGGGGGCCAGGCTACACACTCATGACAGTGTCCCCAGACATGTGCCTCGTCTTCAAAGTTTCATGGTCTTCTGAGGCAGCATCGCCAAGGACCAAGTGCTCAAACATGAACTCAGTGGGGAGATCTCACGTGCACAATACACTGACCTCGAAGTAATCGCTCTAACTTAGGTACTATTACAAAGTTCGAGATTTTGAAATTTTAAGAAATACTCATGCTTGCTTTTTCAATAATCACACTATTTAGTGGTAACAATGAATTGAACATACAAATTACCTTCTTTTACTATTAGAAAATAATTGAGATTGAAGTATCTCTCTTTCTTGGTTACTTTTTTCTTTACGTGGTTCTGGCTATCCTGTAGACCAGGCTATCCTGAACTCAGACCTGCCCGACTCTACCTTCTGAGAACTGATTAAAGGCTCTCCACCACTGGCTGACTACTGACACCTCTCTCTGGTAAATCAATTCTCTAAACTGACAGACACCTTTCTGCATGTGGTTCCAAGCCCTATAATAAATACAAACAGAATGTCGGCCTCAACTCACTTTCTTGAAGTTGTGAGAAAGGCAACGACAATTTCATCTATCATAATTTTCCCCAACAGCCATCAAAGGCAAACAGTACTCTCTATTGTTTTGTGTTGAAGATTAGGGTGATCCAAGAGTTTTCCTAAGGTTCTGATGCATTGAAAACTAATGTAGCTCTTGTCTAAAACCAGGAACATGTCTGGTGAATGGTAATGACGTGAAGCCAGCCAGCCCTTCTTCCCACCTTACAGGGCTATGGGCATCAGTCCCCAGGCTACTGCGCGCTCAGCCTCTTGTAGTCTAGAGACAAAGGGGCATAGAGGATGCTGTGCTTTCTAATGGCCTTGGTGACATAAGACAGAGCTGTGCAAAGCCTCCTGACCTCAGCTCTTCCTTCCTTCTTTCTTTTTTCTTCCTCCTCCTCTTCCTCCTCTTTCTTTCCCCCCTCCTCTTCCTCCTCCTTTCCTCTCTCCTTCTCATTTGCATCCACCTCCCACTTAGGACTCCATTGCTGAAGAGTACCTGCTGGTCCAGGTCAATTTCATATAAAATAATTTTCCCTAAATGACGAGTTGTCTGGAGGCTGGGGAGATAGCTTAGGAGGTAAGAAAACTTGCTATTTAAGGGGAGGACTGAGTCCAAATCACTAGAGTCCATGGAAAGAAGCTGGGCGGGTGCTTGCAATGGCAGCAGTGTATGGTGCACACAAAGGAATGCACTGACCAGTCATAAGACATCAAGACTCGAGTTCAGCAAGAGACCCTGTCTTTTAGAGCATGAAGTAGCCAGGGATATCAGAGGATGCCTGATGCCCTCTCTGGCCCCTACAAGTGTGTGGACACATACTGACCTGCATGCAAACAGCTTCCTTTTCTTCATTTTTCTCAGGATTACAGGTGTGAACTGTCACATACAGCTGTATGAGGTTTAGGGACTGAAACAGTGGCTTTGTGAATCCTAGGCAGACACTCCACCAATTCAGCTATATCATTAGGCCCAGCTACATTTTCAGTTCTCTCCTGTGAGTTTCCTGTTTTCTAATAATTTACTTATTAATAATAAACAAGATCACTTATACTCTGTGTGGTGTGGGAAGTACACACTTTGCAAAGGCCTGAGCACATCATCCTGCCTGGCAATCATCTTCCCGAAGGGCTGCTCTAGCACGCACCCATCTTTATTCATGTAATCAGTTAGTTTATTTTCCCATGAACCAGGGTCTCATGGACTCTGCTCAGGCTGGTCTTGAATTTGCTATGTAGGCAAGAATAAATCTGAACTCTGGCCCTCCTGCCTCCGTCTCCAACGGCTGAGTTCACCCTCACAAATGGTTTCATACAGTGCTGGGACCTGAGTCCAGGCCACTACCCTATTAACCAAACTTACCTCAATTCTACTCTGAGACTGGGAAGGCTATACAACCGCTCAGAAAGCCTGGTCCTTTCACCTCCCAGTGTCCAGCAGTGTGACGACTGGCTCTCCTAAATCCTAGATTTCACGCAAGTGTGTGCTTTTTTCATCTGAGTGGGCCACCACTTAGCACACTACACACAAAACAGCCTGACTAAGTTAGGGATAACTAACAAATCCACGGACCATGCCTGTCTTTCTGTATTCCCGCTCCACCTACTCATCCAAATATATTACATGCCCAGAGCGTGATTGGGCTATGTGAACAAGTTCATGATGCTTGTAAGATACTGTCATCAACATAGCAAGAGGTAGTGACTTGATCAAACCACATAATACATGACACGGACGCATGCATGCACGCACACATGCACACAAGCACACCATGTGCACAGGGAACCTTGTTGTTCCTCAACAGCAGAGTCTTGTAGGCTGGCCGTGGACCCTCACTGGCCAGCATGAACTTGGACTCTGGACTCCTCCATGTCCTAGAGGCTGAGGTGACCTTATGTGCCAGCGTTCCCCACTCAGTCCATGGTTTTAGCTGACTTAAATACATGGTTGAAGAAGGTAGAGGGGATCCTGGAGCCCTTTCACAGTTGCGTGACTGTAATTTCTTAGAATTCCCTAACTGCTGTAGAAGAGTCCCAGGAAGGCCCGAGAGTGTTCTACATAAAGGTTCCTTGCACCACTGACCTGTTGCTCTCAGGCTCAGGCTGGGCTGAAACAAGGTGGTTATTTATGATCCTTGCTGCAAAGGGACTCGCGACTTCAGAAATATGTGGTCTTGGAACACTTTCCTTCACCGGGGAGAAGCTTGGACTTGAAACACTTGTCTGATACACTATCTCATGATTAATCTGTTGGAGAAAAAAATGGATCTTAGAGGAACTAATATTCTTTTTTTTAAATTTTTTTTTTATTATTTTTATTTATTTGAATACACACTAGCTGTCCTCAGACACACCATAAGAAGGCATCGGATCCCATTACAGATGGTTGTGAGCCACCATGTGGTTGCTGGGAATTGAACTCAGGACCTCTGATAGAGCAGTCGGAGCTCTTAACCACTGAGCCATCTCTCCAGCCCCCAGGAACTAATATTCTTAACGTAACACTTGCCAAACATAAGATACATACAATCTATTTTCCTTTTAGCCCAGAAAATACTGAAAATTAACCTAGGTATGTGGGTTCTCTTGTTAATTCAGGTGGTCGAATGGAGCAGTAAGCTGACGGAGCCTGCACCTGAGGGCAGCAGAGTTTCACAGCTTAACAACTGCACATGGCACACGACCCACTTTGTGTTTGCATGTGTGGACTCACGCTGCGGAAGAGAGAGGCCAATGCTACCCTACCTCCCTTCCCCATTCACTCTCCACCTCACGTTTTGAGATAGGGTCTCGCTGAACCGGTCACTTGCCCATTCGGATAGAACAGCGGCTACAACTTCTGGAATATATCTGTCTGTCTCGGCCTTCCGAGTACTGGGATTGCAAACGTTAACTGTAAGCATGGGGCACTAGGGTCTCAGTCTCGGCTCCTCACGTGTGCGTCAGTCATATGCACTTTTGCCAACTGAGCCTTGTCTCCTGCCTCCAATATCGCATTAAGAGGATGGATACAACAAACACACTCGACAGCCCACGAGTGGCCTACAAAGGCGAAACTGACTTGCTACACTGTGACTCTAAAATACACACAACTCAGAAGAGAAACAATTTCTGAGAAATTGGAATAAAAGTGAAGATAATACATAGCACCTTCAAAAACAAAAAGTAATCCCATTACTTTCTCCTACAGACCCTATTCTCACCTGTAACACTACACTAAAAAGCACTGTGAGGCAATTTTAAGTAAGCCTATATATATATCCCCATGCAGAACAAAACTTCCTGCCCAAGAAATAGTCACACTCCGCCAGAGTCCTACCACAGCCTAGGGCTAAGCAAATAAGCAAAACCCACACGGCTCTCTAATGACAAGAGTCTTTTAAATTCCAGCTACCTGTATACAGATGGGGAGAGCAAAGTCAGCCTCCTAGCTGACTCTTTTTTTTTTTTTTTTTTCTGAGCTGGGGACCGAACCCAGTGCCTTGCGCTTTCTAGGAAAGCGCTCTACCACTGAGCTAAATCCCCAACCCCAGGACCATACTCTTAAAGAAAGTAACCCACAGGACTGAGAGTAGTTCTCTCCACTGTCCTAGACCTCTGGTCCTAACAGTCAGTCCTGCACTCAGGGGAAGAGTGACAGACACGTCCCACTCATGGTTGTTCACTCCACAGACATGTAATGTCTTCATTTCAGTGAGTGTGAGTTCTGATAAGATTCCTAAAGAGCTGTCTTACCTCAGCAATACCCCGACAAATGTCAACTCAACAGCCTACGAAGCTGTCGGGCTAGGAACACTCAGGGAAAAGAGCATTACCAAAGTTAAGTAAATTCCTTTCCGTTCAGTATCAGGTAAATCAAGTACTTCTAAAAATTAAGACAGATATAAAATGAAGATTCATTACCCGAGGGAGTATTCGAGGGAGCATTTCCGGTTGTCTGATCCTGAATTTCTCCTTGCTGCTTTAAAAGAACGACAAAAAGAAGCACCCTGATATACCTGCTTTTATCATGTCACACCCTGTTTTTAAACGTTTACAATTAAGTAGCTTCAGTTCCATTATGGTCACTGTGAGCATTTAGATTATGGAGTAGCCCCACCTTACAATCTCCGTAAGACCCAATGCCTGCCTGAGCCAAAGCCCATGAAGACTGCCTGAGCCAAGGGCAGTGAAGACTTTCATTACTTCCAAAGCCGCAGCCAAACTTAAGTAAATGCAACACGAGTGGCAGGGTTACAGCTAAGTCAGCGAGGTGCCTGCTGAGCAGACGTGAGGACCAAGTTCAGATGCCTTAGAATCTAAGGAAAAGTTGGGCACAACAACAAAGTGAGCCCAGCACCGTGAGGAGCTCTGGTATTCAATGGCTGGCCAGCAAAGTTCAAACTCGTTAGGTGGAAACCCTGCCTCAAAAAATAAGACCAGGGCAAGCCAGGTGCAGTGGTCCTCACCTTTAATCCCGGTACTTGGGAGGCAGAGGCAGGAGGATTTCTGTGAATTTGAGGAGAAGCCTGGTCTACAAAAAAGCAAATTCTAGGCCAGCTGGGGCTACAGAGTAAATCATCTGCACCTCCCCCACACACACACACACACTCTGGGGGTGGGGGGGCCCAAATGAGGAAGAGAGTGACAGTGACCCCTGGACTCCACGTACACACACATACATGTAACACACACAAACACAAAACATAGAACTACATAAAAAGTACTTAGCCTTCTATGTTCAGTGTATTAGAGAAGCCTTACTGCTCACCCATCCCATTTTCTAGTCATCACTAGACATACTACTTAAGCTGAACAAATGACCTGAAAAGATTTATTATAGCAATGACCTCTGGTACAGCCATATCACTGGACATGGCGAGAGTCATGAAGCTGTTGACAGTTCTAGCAGTGCTGAGTCAGATGCTATAATTGCTGTCACTCTGTCTCTCACTTTTGGGTTTTAGGTCTCTGCGTGTTACAATCTTAGGAACTTTTTGCATTACAATTTATGTTTTTTCCTGAGAAAATTATCTGAGTCTATTTAGGAAAGTCCTAAATATAACATTATGTGGTCACTATTTGAAGTCTTCCTATGCCCTGGAGATCGTTAAGCACAGGTAAGCACACTGCTAGAAATTTCTTTAGCGGCCATTACTCCGGGAATCTTCTTGGGGTATCCACCCCTAAGCAAACTCAACCAGTATAATTGGTGCAGGGTAAACAGAGACAACTGACAAACTCTGGCTGGCCAGGAGAATGGGATTACAGATTCAAGGGCTTTTACAATATGCTTAGAGCTCTCTGAACACAGTTTAAAGACAGAGGGTCATACAGAGTACACCCTTGAAGGAACTCAGTAAATAAGATAGATTAAAATAAACCTTCCCTATTTTATAGCGTAGATGATGGAACCAAACAGTAAAAGGAGTTAGGTACTAGAATTTGCTACTCATAAAGACTGGTTCAGATATTTTCTATCTATGTAGAGTGCTTTAAAACTACAAATATTGGGGGCTGGAGAGATGGCTCAGTGGTTAAGAGCACTGACTACTCTTCCAGGGGTCCTGAGTTCAATTCCCAGCAACCACATGGTGGCTCACAACCATCTGTAATGAGATCTGATGCCCCCTTCTGGTGTGTCTGAAGACAGCAGCATTGTACTCACATACATAAAATAAATCTTTAAAAATAAAAAATAAATTAGTAAATCTTAAAAAAAAAAAAAAAAGCTTTAAGACCCTGCAAATACTGGCATCCTAGAAGTATGCTGTCATATAATAAGTGTGCTTGCTGCTTGCTTTGGAGGACACACATTAAACTGCAGTTATGGGGCTGATAATAACATCTGTTCTATTTGTATTTTCTAATTGTGACTGAACTTGTAACCCTGTACATGTAATGAAAAATCAAACACATAATCTATACTTCTTGGATAGTCATTTGTCTGTTCTGTGAAACCTGTATAAATAAAAAGGGATCTGATTGCTATCAGTTAGAGCTGTGAGATTTCCCTTACCACTGACCACCAAGCATGACTCACCCATCCCTCCCTCAGACTCCGTCTCTTCTCTGGCAGCCCTCACTGAAGGCTGGCCTCTAGCAGACCTCCTCCATGAACCTTCCTGATCCATCCATCTCTCCCTTGCCACCTGCACCAGTCAGAAGCAATCTCTCCTCTGAGCTCCTGACACAAGGCTATACCTTTAACACATGCAGATTCCATCAACTGTTTTACATGTTTTGCTTGCATGCATGCCTGTGTTCACAGGTGCTGTACCCAAAGAGACCAGAAGAGTCCTCTAAGACTGGCATTTCAGGTAACTGTAAGCTACTACAATGGTGCAGGAGTCAAATCTGGGTCCTTTGGGAGAACAGCCAGTGCTTTCTAACCTCTGGGCCCCGGCTTACCATCTTCTGTTCCTATACACATTGTTACCTTTCCATCAAGGCTAAGCTCATTAACACACAGGTCTATGCACAGGCCACCGAACATGACTCAAACGGTGAAGTACGTGAGGCCAGGACAGCCGTCAGTGCAGGTGGTGCCTGCAGTGGTTCACACAGGACACAGGCGCGCCCAGCTCACGTCTCAGCATCACTCTCCACACTCCCACCACACTCACGTCTTTTTGTAGGTTTTCTCATAAGTAGGATGTACCAAATCCTCATCTTCAGGTTCTTCTGGAACTTCACAATTTCTAAACAAAAAAAATCACATGGGAATAACATATCACAAGTAATGTTCAGACATCTCCAACAGTACTTTCTGCCTTTCCAGAAAGGTGCCACCAACCATATGGTACCTGAACTGTGGGTCAGGGTTATTGGAGCAATACCATTTTTCTGGAAGTTGGTCTATCCCGTCTGGTAACTTTCGCCACTTTAGACAAGCGTCACATTGAACCCATGTCTGATCAGGACGCTTCCTTCAACAAAACAAACACAAAATAGTAAAGTGGAATTATTGACTTTGAAGTATTTCTTTTATTTCCTAAGTTGTTTCCACACTAAAGATCTGCTTATTTCCAATCCTGAAAACTGTGTGATAAAACTGCATTTACTGTAAGTAAAATTAAGTTTCTAAATATTTGCAACTTTCAAAAGGTTAGTTAAGTCATGTACCAATTTGAATAGAACAATTTAAAACTCTTTAATCCTAGCACTTGGAAGGCAGAGGATGTCTGTAGGGCTATACTGAGACCTGGCCTTTAAAAGGGTGGGGGTAGGGAGAGTGTACTCTTTTAATTCCAGCTCTTAAGAGGCAGAGGCTGGTGGATCTGAGTTCAAGAACTTTCTCTGGTCCACAGAAAAAGTTCCAGGATAGCCATGGCTACAAGGGAAACGCTTCCTTGAAAATCAAAGGTGGGAAGTGGGAGAGGGTAGGAGAGAAACTGTCTTGGGAGGAAGTTATGTGTAGCTAGCTAGAGAGGCAACTCACTGGATAAGAGCACGTGCTGCTTTCTAGAGGACCCAGGTACAAGTCCCATCACACTCTTGGCAACTCACAACTATCTATAACTACAGTTCCAGGGGATCTGATAGCCAGGTGAATCAGGTGGATGCCAGACACTCATGAGGTACACAGCAGGCAATACACCCATACTTAAGTAAGAAATTAAAAAAAAATTATGAACTCATTTTACATAAGGTTTTCTCTTTGAAACAGGGTTTCAACTGTAGACTAAATCAAACTCCTCTCTCTCTCTTTTTTTTGGATTTCTGTGTCAGGGTTTCATTATATGTAGTATTGTCTGGCCTGGAATTTGCTATGGAGACCAGACTGGCCCCCAAATTATAGATCCACCTACCTCAGCCTCCTGAATACTGGAATCAAAGGTATTTACATCACCAGCCCAGCTGTCTTCTAACTCTTTGTCCTAAATCTCTGCCTACTGCCTAACTCAACAGTAACTTATCCCTTGTCTTCGTATGTTTTTGTGCATGCACTTGTGTTTGTACATGTGCTTATGAAAGCCAGAGGTCAACCTCCAGTGTCTTTCTTTTTAACAACAACACGGTACACTGTACTTGAGGCAGGTTCTCTCACAGGCCCAGAACCATATAGGCAAGGCTGACTGGCAGCCGGCTCTAGCAGGGATTACAAGTGCATGACCCCATGCCCAGCATTTCTCCTGGGTTCTAGAATCCTCCTTGCTAGAGAGCACCTTTTGACTGAGCTGTCTCTATTCCCTCCTGACTAACTGTCTCAGTGTAGCTTTAAAACAGCTGTGAGCGAGGCATGGGCCAGTTGTGATCAAGTGCCTTGGATCTCAGCACTTGGGGGGCAAAGGCAGGAGTCCAAGTTCAGAGCCAGAGTAAATTTACTGAGACTTTCTTGCAAACCACACAAAACAAGACTTGGACTATAACTAGTGCAGAAGCATGCTTCTTAACAGTAGACCCAAAGCTTAAGGGGTACTCTGTATAAGTAAGGTCTTATTAACATAAAACCTCAAACAATCTCAAAGTTGACAATGCAAGAAGGAAAGCTAACCCAACAGCCCTGGTTTCCTAAGGTCTCTGAATTAACTTTGTTAACTAATTAAGGTTCTGAATCCTGGCAGTTTTTCATGTTTACAAAGGCACAGGGACAGGCAAGGCGCCTTGGTTATTGCTGCCTCTCGCTGCCTCGGGACTTTCCTCAGTGCTCATTCGCACCGTTGTCAGTGTGCTGCCACTATGTGTCCTCATGAGCACATGCCAGGCATCACACCGTGTGATTCTTCTTCGTTTCTTATTCCATCGGTTCACTTTACGTGCATCGGAGTTTGTCTACATGTATGTCTAGGCACCATGTGAGTGGCTAGTGCCACAGTAAGACGAGAAGAGGGTTCAGACTCCCTGGGGCTGCAGTTAGACTGTTGCTGAGCCACCAGGTGGTACTGGAAGTCAAATGGGTCCCCTGAAACAGCTCTTAGCCTCTGAGCCATCTCTTCAGTAGTGCAAGGACATCCAATACCCTTGTCTAATTTCTGCAAGCAACAGTCACAGGAAGTACACAAAGCATACATGCAGCCAACACTCATACAGACAAAATAAAATAAAACAATACAAAACAGGCTAAAATAAACGATCCTAACAGACACCATCTCTAATCTGGAGTGTGCAGATTCACTTTTTAGCATGGCCCGAGTGTGGAAGGCCACAGCAGCACCATCGTCTCTAAAGTAACTCAGCATTCAGTGCTCAGTACTTACTGTATGTCTTCAACGGGCAAGTTTAGAGGGTACTCTGAATTCTTTTTCACTTTCATTTCATTCCAATAATCATTCAGCTTTTCTCCTAGTGCTAGTATTGTAAGCCTTAAAAAAAATTATAACATTAATTCAAGAAAAAACAAAATACCAATTCAAGACAGTTTTTAAAAGGTAAACATAAAACAAAGGAAATCTAGTAATGACTAAAAAATATTGTCAACAGAATGGAAAAATCTCCACCTGTATGGCTAATAAATAACATTCAAGCATGCTAATTTCCTTATACTAACTTTCTTTCTGTAAAGACCATTGTAAGCTCCTAGACTCATCTAGGAGCTGAGCAGAAACGGAAGAAAAGGGGTGGGGTGGCCTGGAGGGTATAGGTCAGCAACGCTGAACTGGCCTAGCATGTCCGAAGCACCAGAAGACAGGGCAGGACACCAGGTCCTCTGCTGACATGGAGCTACCCACTCCGGAGAGGCCGGAGGCTCCTTGCTAATCTCTCAGAGCTTCATAGCTGCTGTCGCTCGCTGCCACATTTTTTTTTTTTTAAGTTTTTTAAGACAGGTCTTTCTATTCATTCCTGGTTATTCAAGAAATTATTATGTAGAACAGGCTAGCCTAAAACTCACAGAGATCTGCCCACCTCAGCCTCCTGAGTGCTGGGATTAAGAGCATGTGCCACCAGGCTCTGCCAACATCAGACTTTAAAGTCAATGTGACATTCAGAGTTTAAAATAAAGCTTTTTAAAAAACTGATCTTCCTCAATGCAATGGTGGCACATATCTTTAATCCTAGCACTTGGAAGGCAGAGACAGAGGCAGAGGCAGATCTTAGTGTGTTCCAAGGCCAGCGTGATCTATAGAGCAAGTTCCAGAGCAGCAAGGGCTACACAGAGAAACTAAAGAAAAAAAAAAGGAGAAGGAAGAGGAGAAGGAAGAAGAAGGAGAAGGGGAAGAAAAAAGAGGAGGAGGAGGAGGAAAAAGGAAGGAAGGAGGAAGGAAGAGAAGGCAGGAGGAAGAAGACCAAAAACTCCTGCACTGGATTTCACATCTAAGTCTGGCAGGTTAGTATTACAGAGAACTGTCACCATAGAACTCATTCCCACTTAGTTCCTGGAGATTTATTTATTTATTTATTTATTTATTTATTAAAAGATTTATTCATTTATTATATATAAGTACACTGTAGCTGTCTTCAGACACACCAGAAAAGGGCATCGGATCTCTTTACAGATGATTGTGAGCCACAATGTGGTTGCTGGGAATTGAACTCAGGACCTCTGGAAGAGCAGTCAGTGCTCTTAATCGCTGAGCCATCTCTCCAGCCCCCTGGAGTTTTACTTTGATCCCCAGGAAGTCCTTTTATAAAACTACATGCTGATGCTGACACAACAACTCATTTTCTCTCCTAATATAACACTTTTTGATTCTTCCTAATCTTTTTATCATCATACATGTTAGGCAGAAACCCCTGCTCATCGTCTGTTCTCATTGCACCCACAGAGAACACGAGCATGTACACACACATGCACACGTACCCGTCTGCTTGGAGAAATTGTGGATTAAAGCCGTAAGTTCCCAGTAACCCACCCAAGAGTGCCCTGCCTGCCCAGGGGCTCAGTTTTCCACCATGTATGGACACACCCCTAGCTCCTAGCTGGCACATGGTCAACACTCCTTGCCTAAGCTCTATAAAATCACCTTGCTTTATCGTGGCCCCATGACTTTGATGTCCTCCATCTGTGAGATCGGTGAACTCAGCCTAGAGCTGCCTCTATTATCCTAGATAAGCCTGCCATTATCTACTTTGAATCTGGTCTAATATGGCCTATATCTGTATCAATGAGGGAGAGAAATGACTATCAATATGCATACCTCAA
Organism: Rattus norvegicus; assembly: GCF_021556685.1. Taxonomy (NCBI): domain Eukaryota; kingdom Metazoa; phylum Chordata; class Mammalia; order Rodentia; family Muridae; genus Rattus; species Rattus norvegicus. The sequence continues at coordinate 46,778,836 of NC_141544.1, read as the reverse complement.
GCTACCTGACTACTTTCATTTCTCCTGTGAATATGCCCAGAGTGGGAACAAGGTCACAGGATGTAGATTAATATACAGCTTTACTTAACAGACTACTGATTTTCAAACATAGCCAATCATCTCCGCAGGCATCAGTGATATATTTCTTACCCATGTCCTTTTCACTGGCAGGGTTGGTTTTGTCTATGCTGCCAGTGTCTGGTCCTGTATAAATCACCACCTATCTGGGTGGTATTGTCAGTAGTAGACACCTGCCCCATGAGTGGGAATCCTTGAACTCTAGTTCTAGTACTGCCACAAACAGCATTTCTGCAGAAATGATCACTCTCCCACTACACTGTAATAAACCATACCATCAGATGAATAAATGGCTATGAAAGACAGTCGATCCTTACACTAAATACACTTAGCATACACTGAGTGTAATCTAACAATGGGGGAAAACAATAAACATTCAAAATTAGTCCACCTGCTTTCTTTTTCTTTAGCATGGAATAGAGTTTATTCAGGGCATGGGGAGGGGAGTCAAGAGGGTAGTGTAGGGGGGGAACAGAGGAGAGGAGTAGAAGAGTAGAGGCTGGCCATGAGCACGTGGAGAGAATCGAGGAGGAAAATGGGGGAAAAAGGGACAAAGGGGGAAGAGGGTAAGAACAAGAGAGCAAGAGAGAACAAGAGAGCCCACCTACATGCTTCTGCAAGGACTTTCTTAGGTAGCCATGATGGAAGTTCTTGCAAGAATGTACAACAGACCTATTAAATACCGACACTAACTTACACCTGAGGTTTAAATCCCATCCCACAATGTTCTATGGCTCAGTTTATAAGGTCTTCATACTTTCAGATCACAGATGCTCCTTTCCCCCTCTTTATTAGTAAATGTTTTAAGCTGGTGTCTCACACCTCACTGGCCTACTTAGCTTCCCCATTGCTGGGCTGCAGGTATCCAGTCGGCAGCCCAGCTCACTGTTCCCTTTCTTCCCAGCCCTTCAACCTTTACACTACTTCTTCCAATGTGTGAACAATGATGCGCTTGTGGATACAGATGCTGAAGTCAGAGGACAGCTTTCAGCAGTTCTCTCTACCCAGAGCTAACACAGGCTCTGGGGATCAAGTTCAGGCTGCCGTGCAGCAAGCATGGGGCCCACTAAGCCCCTTTGCCAGTCACTAGGCCTTCTCACTTTCACGTCTCATTTCATTCTGGGATTACACTGGCTATGGCTCCAGGCAGAGTGTAAATAGCTACTATTCTTATTCACTCTCACTGTTCCAGGAAACCTACCAATAAATCATTAGAAATAATGCTCACTTGCTGTTTATAAACTGTTTAACATGTCCTTCACTTGATAATAATTACAAAGCTTCCTTTAAAAACCTCACAAGTGGGTTGAGTGTGGGAACGCCTTAGGTTCCACTACTCAGGAGACAGAAGCAGGCAGATCTCTGTCAGTTTGAGGCCAGGTCGGTCTGCATGCAAGATCCAGGCCAGCCAGGGCTAAACATCGAAACTCTATCTCAATCAAAGGAACCAATCAAGCAAAGGCTGAAGGGATGTCTCAGGGATTAAGAGCACTGGGTATTCATCCAGAGGACCCAAGTTTGATTTTTGGTACCTACATGGTGACTCATAATCATTTGCAATGTTAGTTCCAGGGAATGCATAGCCCTCTTTAGGTTTCCACTGATATTTCACACAAGAGGTACAGCATAGATACAGGGAAAACACCCATACTCATAAAATAAAATTAACAAATAAAAAACCCAAAAACCCCAAACAACAGAAACTTCACCGATGGGTACTAAACTTAACAAAGTGCATCTTTCTGTGTATGTTGATGCCTAGTATTTCTGCTGTTCTTTCAATCAATTCGATCAATAATGTGTTCAATACTGAAACTACCCAAGAGGCCTCCAATATGACTCAGAAAGTATAACTGACTCCTGAACTTACTCTCTGACCTCACAGACACTCTAAATAAACATACAACAAAACAAACTTAACTTGTATATCCGTGAGTTCAAGGCTAGCCTGATCTACAAGCTGCAGAACAGCAGGGACTACACAGACTCTGTCTCAAAAACACACACACACAAACAGCTGACAGAGAAGAGCCATCTCGGCCCTTCACATCAGATACGGAGATGAGGGCTGAGTCTGGATGGCTGGTCTTGTTCTGGTCCAGCATTTCCTGACTGTCTGCACCCCTTGCTTTTGGAGTAATAATGTCTAATCCATGCCATTCTTGGAAGGATGGAACTCACTGTTTGATTTTACAGGGGTTACAGTTAAGAGTCTCACAAGGGACTGAGGATTTTTGAAGTTGGACTGAATGTATTTTGCATTACTGCCATGACCCTATGTGGGCTGTAGAATGGTAATCTGAATGAGAATGGACTTCATAGGCTCAGAGGCCTGAATACTTGGTCCCCACGCTGGTGAAACTACTTAGGAAGATTAAAAAGTGTGGCCCTGGAGGAGGTTTGTCACTACGGGATGGGCTCTGTGGTGTCAGAAGCTTACACATTTCTCAGCTTTCTCTCTGGCTTGCACTTGTGGACAAAGATATAAGCTCTCAGCTACTGCTCCAGTGCCATGCCTGCCTGCCACCATGTTCCTATTGGTGACGGTCACATACTTGCCACCCTCTAAGTACAAGCCCCAAGTTAAATGATTTTTTTACAAGTTGTCTTGGTCATAGTGTCTTACCATAGCAATAAAAAAATCCAGAAAGAAACTCTATGGGGCTGAGGAGATGATCTGGAAGTTAAGAGAACTTATAATTTATTGCTTTTGCAGATGATCTCTGTTCAGTTCCCAGCACCAAAATCACATGTTTTACAACCTCCTGAAACTTCAGCTCCACGTGACCCAATACCTTTTCTGGACATCTGCATTCACATATGCACAGACCCACACTTAGATGCATACATATATGCATACTTAAAACTCCTTTTTCTAAAGCGAACACTACGGCATAAAACATTTTTTTACACAGTGAGTGGCTCATCCAGAAAAGGGAACTGGCAGACTTCTTCTATCTCATAAATTATCATGTATGTATCCCACCATGAGCAGAGGAGTACTGTTCTGGCTTCCCAATGCAATCTATTACTCCTGAGAGGCACAAGAGAGCAAACCACTTCCTTCATGGTGCTGGGGCACCCACCTGCATCGCAGTACTTGGGAGGTGTAGGCAAGATGCTTAGAAATTCAAGGCAGCATAGACTACACAGCTAGTTCAGAGCCAGTCTATGCTACACAAGAGCCCATCTCAAATATGTCCCCTGGCCAAAGGGATGAGGGATCAATATTCTAGCCATCCTCTTAGCACATTTTCTCCAGCACTAGTGATTTTTTTTTTTTTTGGTTCTTTTTTTTTTTTTTCGGAGCTGGGGACCGAACCCAGGGCCTTGCGCTTTCTAGGCAAGCGCTCCACCACTGAGCTAAATCCCCAACCAGCACTAGTGATTTAAATGGGCAACCTACCTGTACTCATTAGTGTAGTCAAAATCTTGCTTATTATGAGTCGGCTTAAGGAAATTACATTCTATAACTCCAACCACTCCAACACCCATGTTGTTTGCCTGAAATGGATATAATGAAACACATTTTAGACATCATGCATGATGCTTGCTACACCCTTCAACAAAGACTTGCATCATAAACTTATTTTGTTGTACTCTATCTTACATGACGCCCGTGAAATTTCCTGATAAGTGGTTAGATTTTTTTTTAAAGTAAGTTAATTCCTAAATATATGAGTTTTCTTCCAACTCATTACAAATGTGTTTAGGTGAGAAGTGTGCAAACTGACACATGGGAAGGGAGTGTCCACTGTGATGTGTGTGTCACAGTCAGCCACCTCACGTGAACAGTCCTGCTGCATGGAGAAACTGCAGTGCTCACCCTGCCACCTTTAACTAGCACAAGCACTTGGAAACTGCAGTCTGAGTCCTCTCCGTACCCCACAGTGTAAATAAATCCACACCGCTGTGCTATGCACAACTCATAAGGCATGCTGTAAGGAACTTAGAATGTGAGGAAAATGAAAACCAAAATACTTGGGGATAAAAGAAAGAGGACACACCTAGCCTTAAACTCTAGCATGTGCCCACCTTGGCGGCAGTGCACACTAAAAAGGACACACAGACTAACATGGTCCCGTGAAAAGAGGAGATGGGAACTCACTGAAGTGTTTCATATTTAAATCAAACAGCAAACCTTGTAGCAGGACAACTTATTCTCATAATTGCTACCCAGGATCTAGAAAACACGGATACTCTAACAAATACAAACAAACTACATGGTGGGTTATGACAAACAACCTAAAACATTACAGCAATGAAGGTCGCTTTAAGGCAGTAGTGATTCTAGGGCTAGAAAGACAGGTCGGAGAACAGGCCCTGCTACCAGGCCTGCCAACCTGAGACCTCAAGCAGGAGGGGCAGTTCTAATCCACCAGGCACTGGTATTTCAGGCTGGTTCTGTAAGCACTAATAAACACAGCCAAGTTAAAACGACAAACACACACCAATCAATTTCATTCCGATATAAAACAATCATGTGCTCTATGTCCAAATGCAGCCAAGAAACTTGATCCTGGAAGTGTTAGCCTCCCATAAAAGCTGAGGCAAGAGAAGCCTGAGCTACATATGAGATGGTCATAGAAAAACACCAAAAAACTTCCCTACAAACAATTCAGTGACATTGATGTGCTTCTGTGGCTGAGAACCACACTTCCTACTAAGTCCTGAGTAAACTGTATACTTATGAGTCCCAATTTCCAAACCTGTAAGGTAAATAAGTTCTCTATCTCCTCTTACAGAACAGACGACTGGGGCTCAAATGAAAACGAATGCAGTCAAATGTCAGCTAATGCTGCTTTTAAAAACTGACCCCTACTCAGGTGTGATGGCACACCTTTAATCCCAGCATTTGGGAGGCAAATGTCAATGGATCGATCTCCTTGAATCCAAAACCACTCTAAGCTACAGAGTGAATCCAGCAGAGCCAGGGCTATAGAAAGAGACCCTTTCTCAAAAAACAAATAACCCTCCTACCTCCTAAAAAGTCATTAACAAAATAAAACCATTATCAAAATGACCTCTGACTTAAACACACGGTTCCAAAAAACATTTTAAATATAAATCTTACCTTTAACTGGCATCCTACTTTTTCATAAGCCTTGATGAGTCTATTTTTGTGATACATCATTATCCCATAGTGATCTTTATTTCTGCAGTTGAATCCAAAAGTAATTCTTACTGTTTTAGTCTTAAAAATATTAAGGAAAATTCTGAACACAACAGTCCATTCCCTCCAATGACCCTGTCTATATTACTAATAAATCCCAATATACAGGGCTAGATAGATGATGATCTTGGATTGGACACAATTTGATTCTCAGCTCACAACCATCTCAGTCCCACAGGATCTAACAGATTCTACTGGTCTCCCTGGGCACCAGGTACCCAGATGGTACAGATACGCATAAAGGCAAAACACTCATACACATAAAGTCACCCTTTTACAAAAGGACTGGAAGCAGCCAGTGTCCAGAAGCACACCTAGTGCACATGCAGAAAAACAGTGTGGAGACCAGAGCTCCATGGCAGAGGGGCTGTGAGACCAGTCAGAGGGTAATGATGCTGGCCATTAACACTGACAAACTGAGTCTAATCCCTGTTTCTCAGAGTGAAAGGAGAACTGACTCCTGCAAGTTGTCCTCTCATCTACACACACACACACACACACACACACACACACACACACACACACACACACACACACACGTGACTTTAACAATTATTGTAAGAATAAATAGGAAAATAGCAAACGACACTGAATATGCTTTGCTATGTCACACATTATAAATGAAGGATACTAAAAACTTAGGTCGGTAAACATCACGTTCAATATAGGCAAGGCTTTTTGAAACCAGCTGTGTCTTCACTTTCTGTCCACGTATGATGATCTGCATCCTCGGTTTAAGGTATAAAATACTGCAGTAAGCCTGCAAAGGAACAGAACAAAGCCGTCCTTTCTAAAGAACTATTCACGAGTTTGCTCAACATTACTCAGATACTAACTGACAGTCTACAGAGGCGGGGCATAGTTCAGAGGTAAGCATGGTATGAGGCCCTCCGAGAAGAGCGTCACAGGAGCGCACCACTACACCTACTCTAGCACTCAGCTGAAGCAGGAGGATCTCCCTGTCTCAAAAAAGTATTGAAAAATAAACTCAACTGTTGGAACACAGTTCAGGGACGGAGAAGCCATGTGGGGAGAATTCTGAGTGTTTATGAGAACTCAAGAAAAAACAAGAGTCTTGTGACCTCAGCTTCTTTAAGACACGGAATTGTCCTTGGAATGCATTCTGTGCTCCTACACCTGGGAATTTCCCCCAGTGTAGTGGTGGAGTGGAACTGAGCTTACCTCAGGTTACTCATCACTGCTTGCTGTTGTTACTGAATTAGCCACCCTTCATGTGTGAGCCTCTACAGGAAAACACGCTTTTGCTATGGGCAGCTGCTTCTTTTGATTGTATAAAACTTAAACTCACTAGAACTTTACTCACAACTTCCTTAACCCTCAGAATATAAATTATCCGAGGCTCTGAATAAAGTTGGCTACTGCACAAGACTTTAGCTCGCTTCATTTGTCAGCGCCATTGTCCCAGGTCCCACTATGTGACATTCAATGACACTTGGACCATTGGGAAGTACCATGTATATTTCTTAAGATTTTACAAAATGTACAGGAACATGTCAAGAAACTGGAGGAAGAAGGGTCCAAATTGTAGGCATCAAGGGGAGGACCAGGCTGGGAAAATAAAGCTGGGGTCGGAAGACTGCACAGCTGATGGCATGCTAGCGAGTTTATTACCAGCATGGGATCCTACAGACTTGCTGAGGAGATGGGACAGTCAGCAGGAAGCTCATCAATAATGAATGCTGTGCAAAGGGAACAAAGGGATCTCAAGTGTCACAGACCAGCTTCCAGTGGCCCTTGGGTCAAAGTTTTGTGGGAAGAGTCAAAGTTTATAATCAAAAGACAAACTAAAACAATTTACTAGGCAAGAACTATCAGGCAATTTCAAATTCAAGCAAGACACTATCATAAACTGGGCAAGGTTTTCCTCAGAAACTCCAACCTTAGCTCATTACTGCGCACTGCCTGGAAGGCACCTTGCCTTTTCCGTCCATGCCTCTCAAGTGCTGGGCCACAGGGCTGTGCTAACATACCTGGCTCAAAGTGTGTTTTCATTTCTTTTGGGAAGGAATTTTTGAAACAGGGTCTCACTTTGTAGCATAGGCTAGACTCAAGCCTCTTTCTTGCCTGAGCTGTCCAGAGTGCTGAAAAGAAAGATGTGCGTCACCATGCTCTGATTGTCTTCATTTAACAGGGGGAACTTTAGGTAGGCACAGTTATGGGGTAACATGCCTATGAACCCAGTAATTAGAACGCTGAGACAGGAAGACTGAGATGTAAAGCAAGTCTAGGCTGCCACTGTGCGTTCTCCCGCCTGGGACCTGTTTCACACTTAGGCATGACTAATACTGATCATATACTAGTAACAGGATATGATTAGAAAGAATATACATGTGCTATTGCAATCACTCAAACCTTACAAAAAGTTGCATTATCAAACTTGTAAATGTCTGCTGCTATGTTCAAATTGTCAACTGAACAATATTGAGAATCACCTTGGAGACAATCTCTGGGAGTGTCTGTGAGGGATTTTCTAGATTAGGTTAATTATAGTGGGAAGATCCACCCTAAAAGTGGAGTAACACCATTCCCTGGGTTGGGGTCCCAAGCTACATAAAAGGAGAAAATCAGCTGAGCCAAGGCAGTCCCCATTCTGTGCCCTGAGGACACAATGTGACTATTAGCTGTCATCCCTACCATTATACACACCTGAGAACTGAAGCCAAAATAAACCCATCTCGTCTGTTGTGAGACAAACAACTAATACACTTTATCTTATAAACATAGCCTATTTCTAACTCAAGAGATAGTTGCCAGAAAATGTCATCACTGTATTTTTGTCTAGTCAGCCACTTATTGTTTTAGAAGACAAATCAAGGATAATCAGGTGTGTCTCCTAGAACATTGTAATTTTAAAACACTGACTGTGAAGTTCTGTGACTTCATTAGTCAGTATGGTCACCATAAGATGTATTGAATCATCAATTCAAATAAGCTAAGTACAAAATGAAAATGCAAAAGCACTGTAAGAACTGATGTCAGGCTGGAGAGATGGCTCAGTGGTTAAGAGCACTGACTGCTCTTCCAGAGGTCCTGAGTTCAATTCCCAGCAACCACATGGTGGCTCACAACCATCTGTAGTGGGATCTGATGCCCTCATCTGGTGTGTCTGAAGACAGCTTTGATGTTGTCAGAACTAAAACAAGGTTCTCTGCCTCCCTCCTCTCTGGATCTTATGCAACCCAAGCTACCTTTGAACTCTCTATGTAGGCAAGGGTGACCTTGAACTCTGGACTCTTTGGCCTCCACCCCCACCACCCCCATTCTAGGATTACAGGCAAGCATCACTATGTCCAGCTTATGTGGTACTAAGGATAAAACCCAGGGCTTTGTGCAGCTAGCAAGCACTCTACCAACTAAGCTATATGCCAAGTCACCTACTAAAATCAGATTCTCTTAGCAATAGAGTAGCAATACAGTGAGTTGTTTAGCTAATTCATCTCACACATTTCTTCCAGTCAGAGACCACTGAGGGCGCTACATCCCAAGTGGGTAACGCAAGCCTGCTAACAGTCCTAGTACTTCTTGATCACTCTTTCCAACAACAGCTGTGTACGTACCCTTAAGGAATAGTCACTCTCAGGGGCAATTTGGTCCATTCTCTCTTGTTTCTTGTACCCTTTCTTCCCTGCTACCTCATCTAAATCCTCAGGAATTCTGATGTCATATTTATCCTTTTCAAAATCAAATTCTGTTGCATTTTTGTAACTGTAAGAAAAAAATTGGAACAGGAAAATTTAATTTTACATCATGAAAAATAAGCAAATACAAAGTGGGAAGGAAAGGATGGATGGAAGGAAGGAAGGAAGGAGTGCAAGCAAACCATAGGCGAGGAGTCAGAAGGCAAGAACTAAAGAATCAAAGCCACATAAAAAGCACCCAAGAAGACCCAGGAAAATGCATCATCCATGCCAAAACCCACGCCTACCTGCAACATAAAATGGTGCAGGGCCTCTGCAGTCTGCCATGCTCTCAGTGCCTACCAATGCAGCCACCATATTACCTAGAAACTACACTCCTGGGCATGCATTCCCAAGAGATGCGCGCAGCCCAGCACGCAGCGGTGTCAGGCTATGAAGCACACATGCTCTTTAACAGGTGAGGTGGAAAACAATGGCGCTCAACTCACAATGGAATGTCAGCGTGAAACCAGACAACCACTGTACTGACGAACACAGACCGGGAACACCAGTGTGGCTCCCAGGAGTTTCACATCTAAAATTATCTTGTAGGTAACTTTTAAAACCACAAGGTCAAGCAATGGTCAAGGTCAGAGGTTGCCAGGACTAGAGAAGCACAGCACAGAAGCAGCAAGTGCAGTGCACTGTGGTGCTTCTGTACTGAGCCAAGTGCCCACACCCTGTCACTATAAACACCTACAGAACATGGGTAAAGGAGACAGGAGAGCTGCAGCGCACATAACTACCAGTTACTGCAAAAGAAACTGCAAAGTCTGACTGAAGAGAAAGAAAAATAACCAGGGGGAAGGACAAGAAGGTAAATGCAAGCAAAAGGAAAGAGGGGATTAGAAAATTGAATTCTAGGGGTTGGGGATTTAGCTCAGTGGTAGAGCGCTTGCTTAGCAAGCGCAAGGCCCTGGGTTCGGTCTCCAGCTCCGAATAAAAAAACAAAAAACAAAAAAACCCAGAAAATTGAATTCTAAAATACTTTAGTTTTAATGCTATTACTGCTTTATTTCTATGGCTTAATGAATTATAGGCATCTCACAATTATTAATATTTAAAGCTCTAAAATTACAAAAGATTGTACCCAGCAATAGAGAATTACTCATTTTAGTTTTAACTGTTTATTCATTTATTTAGTGTGTGTGTGTGTGTGTGTGTGTGTGTGAGAGAGAGAGAGAGAGAGAGAGAGAGAGAGAGAGAGAATGTATATAGACTTAACAGTTCATTCCCTTCTTCCTCATGGATCTGAGGGAAGGCCTGAACTCATGTTATCACACTTGGCTGCAAGCTTACCTTTACCCACTGAGCCGTCTCAAACTCAAGAACTGTAAAATTTTAGCATGGTAACACTCTTACTGCAATATTCACTGGACTGGTAGTTCATGGGATCTGATTTTCAGCAGCCAGAGTAGCTAGTATTTCATCCTTTTTTTGGGGGGTCGGGTAGGATTTTTTGGTTTGAGCCTAGGAATGAACACTGTAGAGTGCGACTGGAAACTGAATGACAGGGCTAGGAAACTATTGAGCAATTTGAAAGTGATTCTTTGAAGCCAAAGTGGACTCAATGAAATAAGTTAGAAAAAACAAATCACTAAGTATGCCAAAGGCTGCTTTTCCACTCATTTCTACTCTGTGTGACAGGGGTTAAACATGAAGCATGGACTTTACTTCCCAAATGGCCAACTACCAACAGGTCTCCATTTACCTTCTAAGGTTCCAAATGATGATTCTTGTCCCCTTCTTACCCATGATAGCATCGAGTTCTGCCAGTAATTTCTGTTCTGTAGAAAACAGGGAATGTTCCAGCATCGCTGCTAAGCTTGCTTTTGACTCTGTTAAATAAATCATCTGACGTACGTCCTCAGTTAAAGACTGAAATCAACAAGTCTTACACAACTGGAATATAGAAACCAACTTTAAAATCTCAATAGAAACCAATCCCTAAATAAGTCTTAAAAAAGCAGCATAAATTCTAATGAAAAAAAGGAAAGATGAGGAATGAGCAACTTATAGGGAGACACCTGCACCCCCACTGAGGGAGGAGGGTGTGAGTTCAAGGCAACCTTACCTCAACCTGTAAAACAGGGAAGGGAGCAAATGCATTACTTCTAGATAACTCAGTGCTATGATATGTCAATGAGTTTCTAACGCCATCTTGCTTTTCCTGTTAATAGGAAAACTCAAAAGTTTAGGCCAACAGAGTCTTTTTATTACTCCACAACAAGCTTGAAATAAGGAACTGTACTGTAAGCAAAGTGGCCACACTTGTAGTCCCTGCTGCACCAGAGGTCAAGGCCCGCCACACTCACTACATTATGAAACCATGCGTAAGAACAAGTCTCTGCTCTGTGCTACTGCAAGTCAAGGTCAGGTCCATGTGTAACAGACCAGCACTCTGCAGACTTCACCTCCAGTCCTGAAGAAACAGTTCACACAGCCAGGCATGCGGTGCCCAGCACTCAGGAGGATAGGCGGGTAACCTCTGACTTTCAGACTAGCCAAGGGTACTTGGTGAGACCATCCAACCAATAAAAAGAACCATAACCATATTATGTTAAAGATTTCCACTGTACACTTCCAGGAAAGAAAAACAAACCCTCAACTTTAGGCACAGGATAAAGGAAGTATATACAGACAAGATGTAGAATATACATGATTTTAAAAAGAAAAAACAAACCCAACAAAAAACCCCCAAGAATTTGGGAGTTGAGGCATTAGCTCAGTGGTTAAGAGCTGCTCTTGTAGAGGAGGTTCGATTCCTAGCACCCACATGGCAGCTCACAGCCAAGGGAAGCTAGGAGTGGTGGTGTGCACCTTTAATTCCAGCCCTCGGGAGGCAGAGGACATCTGGGAGGCAGAAGTCATCTTGGTCTATGTAGCAAGTTCCAAGCCAGGTGGAGCTACAGGGCTAGATTTTGAGACTATCTCAAAAAGAAAAAGAAAAGAAAGGTTGTCAAGGATTCAAAGAAACTGGAACTTTTGTGCTCTGTCATACCAAAGTAGTTGGTAGCTGGCAATATGGCTCAGCGTAAAAACTGTTGGGCATCTAGCCTGAAGGCCTGAGTTCAATCCCTGGGACCCACATGGTAGGGGAGAGAACTGACTCCTAAAAGTTGTCCTCTGACTTCCAGACGCCATGGCACATGTGTGCAAACCAGGAGAACTAACACCTTTTCCTGACCTCTGTAGATACAAATGCACATAGTATATATCCATAATGCAGATAAAACCCTATACATATAAAATAATAATATTAAAAACAACAAAAGTTTGGTGTGTGTGGTGCTGTATTCTCTTAATCCCAGCTCTTGGTTGGATGGGATGGAAAGTTAGTAATTTGGAGGCAAGCCCGAGCAACATGAAGGAACCCTGTCTAAAATAAGAGAAGACAGGGCAAGACAAGAATGGACAGAAGTAAAAAGGAATGGTCCCTTTTTTTGTTTCTCTGCAGCATTCATTCCAAAATCAAAAGGATATGGTGTTTGTTGAATGTCACAATTGGGACAACAACATGCTCCGCCTTTATGACTTCCAGGTAGGTCTGAGACAAGAAGCCCACACTCATGGTATCTCCATTTTTGGTAAAAACCATTGCATCTCTGCCTAGTCGCATAGACCCTGACTTGAAGCCATTCCCGTATAGTCCAACTGGGACATGACCATTCACGGTGACTTTGTCACTGAAGCCAAAGCTAAAAAGAAAGAGTAAACAATGAACATTCGTATTCTTTCATTTTTAAAAATTCAGTATTAAAATGTAATAAATTTAATAAGTGTAGTACCAAGTAAAAATCCTGGTTAAAATGGTGACTCCACCCATCCTGGGAGTGTGGTCTTGGGCACATTACTGTGACCTCCCTAGATGTCTTTTCCCATCTCTGAAAGGAATGCATTTCAGGCACTTCCACCAGCTCAGCACCCGAATGTCTGGCTAAATGTCTAAGTTATTACTCGAGGTATACACGAGTACCCAGTTTCCTCTGGGTGCGAGCAATTCTCATGTTCTGCACAAGGCTGTGTGGCATGAAATGATGTGCTTAATTTGACTATTTGGCAGCACAAGAAACATTTAGGAGACAACTGAAAGCTTCTGCATCTAGATTCTCCCTCTGCTCTACTGTATACTTCAGAACCCACTGCAGACACGCCTGACTTGTTTATGCATCTTCAGTCTCTCGGTCTCTTTAAACTCCATCTCCAAAGTAAACTCCATTAGAAACACAAGTTACGCCTAATTTATACCCAGTAAAAATAGCTATTTTACAATTCCAAAGCAAAGCTGGAATTTGAGGTGAGGCAGATGTGGAGAGATGGGGAAGGGGTGCTGAGTTATGGGGTGGGGATCTGAAATGGAACACATATCTAGTTGTAGAGAGTAACAGGGGACCTGACCACACTGTAGGCCTAGCATTTCATGCTTCACAGACACAGCTTAAGGCTATGAAATGGTATTTTGCATGACACATGGCAATTTTCATGACAGAAGCCACTGCTGCCCAAACTGTAGCCCACTGTTACCTTAGCATTTTATGTAACTTGTCTGCTGTCATCCCGTTGCCGTTGTCAGTGAATGTCAAGCATATATGGTCACTAATCACTGTCTTATCAATCCAGATCTGTTTAGCATTCACATCAGGATCATAAGCATTATCTGGAAGACAGACAGGACAGACAGGGTTTTGAGAAATTCTGAGTCTGCACTTTAAAGATGCTGTCATTAAAACAACGTGTAACAAGCAACAGTACAACATTATCACTTCCAATATGTGTCAGGATTTCCTCAAGTCTGAAACCACGAGGCTAAACTGCCTTTATTGACTGTATCCCATGAGCTTTCTCCAGGCCCTTTGTCTCCTAGGGAGAAGACTGCCACCCACCACAGGCGAGTGTGAGCCCCACTACTCACAACGGTGGCACAGAAGCTAAATAACAGCTAATAAAGAAAAGAGAAGGCAGTGTCACTTTCTCTGAGCTACACACAGATGGACGACTCGCCTACCAATACCCATCTCAGAAAGCCTTGTCAGGCCCTTCCAGCTTTACGACTCACTCTATCCCTGCACACTTCTCACTTAACACTGCCAACATCTTTGTTTAGACATTCATTTCTCTCCAAACAGGCATAAAAATATATTAAAAAATGAAAAAATTGGGGCTGGGGATTTAGCTCAGTGGTAGAGCACTTGCCTAGCAAGCACAAGGCCCTGGGTTCGGTCCCAGCTCCGAAAAAAAAGAAAAAAAGAAAAAAAAAAATGAAATAATTTTAACTGTTATCAGTAGTAAAATCAATTTGTGACTTATTCAAGATCCTCCTGAATAGACCTTAATTGAAATATACTTTGAAATATTTATTAGAAATAAATTAAGAGGGCTGCAGAGATGGCTCAGGGGTTAAGAGCACTGACTGCTCTTCCAAAGGTCATGAGTTCAATTCCCAGCAACCACATGGTGGTTCACAACCATCTGTAATGGGATCTGATGCCCTCTTCCGGTGTGTCAAGGACAGAGTGGTCATATACATAAAATAAAAAAAATCTTTACATACATAAATAAAATTGTAAACTAACTTACAGTTAATCTTTTGCAACTATTTCAGGAAAGATAAAAAGTATTTCATTAAAAACTTAAAGTTGGGGATGCAGAGATGGCTCAGCAGTTAAGAACACTGACTGCTCTTCCAGAGGTCCTGAGTTCAAATCCCAGCAAGCACATGGTGGCTCACAACCATCTGTAATGCGATCTGATGCCCTTTCCTGGTGTGTCTGAAGACAGCTACAGTGTATTTGTATATAATAAATAAATAAATCTTAAACAAAACAAAACAAAACTAAAAAACCCTTAAAGTTGGAGGCAAGAGAGAAGGCTTGGTGGTCAAGAGCATTGGATGCTCTTCCAGAGGACACGGGTACAATTACCAGCATCTACACGGCAGTTCATAACTGTGTGCAACTCCAGTTCCAGAGTATCCAACACCTTCTCAGAGACATACATGCAAGCCAAACAGTGCACATAAAATAAAAACAAACCAATATTTTAAAAAAGAAACTTATTGGTAATATCATAAAGGAAACCACTGTTTGGCATGGGAATATCTGTTCGGCTGCCACCAAACACAAAGAAATATGAAAATACTTTTAGGGTCATAGCACACCCATTGTAGATTTGGGAGAAGAAAAATTAAAATCACCTGAATGTTTGTTAGTTCTGACTTCACAAGAACCTAATGTGCCAAAAAAAAGTTCCTGCAAGTCAGGTGTGGTGGCTCACCTTGCAGCCCCAGCACTAGAGAGGCTGAGGACGAAGGCTTACTGTGGGTTCCAGGCCAGCCTAGGCTAGAGGGAGACCCTTCCTTAATAAACAAAAACTCAGAAGGTCCCTCCTCCTTCTGCTCTCATATCTAAGGACCTTCCTTTGATAAAGATCCCATCTTAAAGCTGGACTTTGATCCCAGCTCTCAGGAGGCAGAGGCAGGCAGATCTCTGAGTTTAGCCTGGTCTATCTAAACAGTGAGTTCTAAGACATCCAGGGCTACACAGAAACCCTGCCTCAAAAAACTAGTAAGACTCATTCTAAAATAAAACTTCCCCTTTTGGGCTGGAGAGATGGCTCAGAGGTTATGAACACTAGCTGTTTTTCCAGAGGTCGTGAGTTCAATTCCCAGCAACCACATGGGAAGAGATTTGGCGCCATCTTCTGGCCTATAGGCATACATGCAGGCAGAACATTGTAGATCTTAAAAAAAAAAAAAAAACCCTTTAAAATAAATAACTACATTAAAAAAAAAAATCTTGCTCATATAATTTCCTAAGAAGACAACCATGACCTCATGATACCAATCTGAACGCAACTTACATATTGTCATGCTCATTAGATAATTACAGTATGTATATTCCTGGACCTCATCATTCCCTTAGAGGAAACAAGAACGATCATACATTTAATAACACCTGGAAGGTGAAACCACTCTGTCTGTTACACATAGTACTGTGAAGTGTAATCCTTATCTTTTACTTAAATAGGAATACAAATGCTTTCATCATAAGTGCTATGTCAGCTTAGCCAATTAAGTACTAAAAGCAATCAAACACTTGGGTAATACAGGGAAGACTGAGGAGTAACTCACCTGCAACCAACTTAAACATCTAAGTAAGCCTTTACACTAATGTTACTCAGTATACATTCTGAAAAAGCATAATTGCACTTTATTTTTCGGAAGTCAACTAAAATTGCAATTAAGAGATAGCATATGAAACAACAATTTACATACCTATTAATTCAGCGACTGCACTGAAGGGCCAAGTATGACTAGTAGAATTTGTATGTAAAAACTTCGGGCAAAGCTGAAACAAACCAACAATTCATAAAATTTAATTCAGCCTTTAATTATAAACACAAGACCCAATAAAATCTGTGTCAAAGAATATTGACACGGGGCTGGGGATTTAGCTCAGTGGTAGAGCGCTTACCTAGGAAGCGCAAGGCCCTGGGTTCGGTCCCCAGCTCCGGAAAAAAAGAACCAAAAAAAAAAAAAAAAAAAAAAAAAAAAAAAGAATATTGACACAAAAAATAAAGTCTTCTTGTTTGCTCCAAGAAGATAAAACCTAGAAACTTCCTGGCAGATAAGGCTGGGGAAACAACACAATAGCTTTAAACCCTTGTCTCCTTATGTCCACAATGCCAGAGCTTACCTAGTTCCCAATTCCCTTGTAAAACCTGCTTTCATAACCCAATCAAGACCCTAAGGATCCACAAACACCATTTCCTAAATCTGTACTTTGAGACAAAAATCTTGCCAAGAAGGTCTTTGGTCATTAGTGTACTAATTAGGCCTAATAACCTTACTAGCTTTGCTGCTTCATCTGCAAGCTTCGCTGACTGCCTCTCAGACTAAATATTTGACACCTCAGTTGGTTTCATTATCTATTCCAACTTTATTACAGTCAAACAGTGGCCTGGTATACATCCATGACCTCGTCGAAGAATGTCAACTATTACTTCCAATAACAAATCAAGGTTTTTAAGTTTTCCAAGGTTTTAAAGTACATCTTTACTCTCAATTATAGGGTATAGAAGGAGAAGCCAATAGGAAACTTAATTTCTTAAACAATTTGGGGACATACATGCACACAAGTAATAGGTTAGTTTAAACACTTTAAAAAAAAAAAAAAAAAGACAGGGCCATGTATCCTACAATAGCCTTGAACTCCCCTTAAACTTCGGATGCTCTTGCCTTTACTTCCCCAATACAAGAGGCTGGGGATGTAGCTCAATAGGTAGAATGCCTGCCTGACACTCACAGAACTCTGGGTTCACGCCCAGCACTCTTTAGGACTGAGCACGGTGACTAAGAGCCTGTAACACCATCACTTGGAAAGTGGAGTTGGGACCCCAGATGAACAGTTGGAGATCTGACTAAAACAGAAAACGAATCAAAGTCCAGGCAACCACAGAGATCAGCTCCCTACAGGAAGGAACACTCCTGTGCAAGCTGTGTACTCCAAGGACAACTAAGACAGGCAGACTCACAACAAGTCAGCCACTATCACCACCACCACCACCAAAACCCACTGTTAAGACTTTAGAAGCAAAAAGGTTCATGACATTTGATTTGGAATTTCTTGAATATAACAAAAAGGGTATATAAATCAAACTATATCAAATTTTAGAATTATATGTAGAAGAATATTAATCCAGCAACATGGCTGCTCTAGCAAGGAATCACACCCAAAGATATGCAGCCAGAATGCAGTCATGCAGCCATGCAGAATACAGACAAGCCCTTGATTACAGTATGGGTATCCTTAGTACCCATCTTTAATCCGTAACAATGAGGTAAGGTTAGTTTGTAGAAGGAAGCAGCTATGTTTGAAAGTGGCAAGTGGCATCTGAGTAACGAGCAAAGCGACAACAAGATCTGACAGAATGAATCAGAGATAGGATATTCTCACAGAAGAACAGCAGAGGGAGAAAGACCACATAAAGAGTAAGGAGAGTGAGAAAAAGGGGTGTGGTGTGGTGTGGTGTGAATGTACGGCAGTTTCACAGAAACAGTTCTACAGAGATAGGTTACAGAAAGAACAAGCTAGATAGATACACAGGTGAAGACAGAGTAAGCCAAAGAACAAGAAGGAACCAAAGATTAGGACAGATTGTCAAGGTTACTATGAGGCCAGGCATAGCAATTCAGTTAGAAGCCAATAGAAGCCGGATTAAATCAGTCAGCTTGTACACTGTGCAGAAGCTGTTAGCTTCCAGCCTAGACTTAGGGATAGTTAGAACAGAGAAGGCAACACCCAAGCCATGTATTCGCACAGCTTGGGTACAGCCCTCATCTCACCACTTCAGCTGAGGAAATAAAAGTCACATTTATAACTGTACATCTAAGGACACCAGCAACATAAAAACCAGCTCTCACCTCAAAGGGTTAAGAGACAGTTCATTCTAGAGTCAAATGTTCAAGAGTGGTAGTAGTTTGATAAATTATTTATAGAAGCAGAGCAAAGGAATACAAGTATCAGACCTTTGGGTACATCAGATGATGGGTAACAGTAAAGTTAGGAAAATGCTGTTTTCAGCCTCAGATGCTTTTGACAGCATTCCTTGACTCTTTGGTTGAATGAATGAAACATACAGGCCCATCTGTATACTTCAAATTTTCTACCCAATACTTGAAGACCTTAAGCCACAGGGGAGGGCAATAGTGGCTATTAAGGGGCCAAAGTTGCCCTAAGATAACTTTGCTCTGAACTCTGAATCCACATCACTGATGTCAACTGGCCTTTGCAGTCCCAGCTTCTTCTCAGGAAATCTCAGTCACAACACAGATGACAGTGAAAACCCTGAGGATGTACACTGGTGGCAGGGTACTTGTCCAAAAGGTACAAGCATCCTGGGTTTCATCTTCGCACCAAAGAAAAGCAAAAACTTAAAAAAAAAAAATCAACTTACAGAATTCAATAAAGCTTAAACCAGAGTTTGGTTCTCAGGGTCACACTGGTCAGTTTCTACAAAAGTATTTTTTTATTTCCTGATGTAATTGTCGTCTCTGAGGCTCATTGCCTCTGTCTGCTAACCTAGGCCCAGTCCTGCAAGCTTTTTGCCTACAGACAATCTAATCCAGGTCTGCAATGTTCTCAGCCTGAGACTTACGGCTGAATAAACTCACCCTTCCTAGTTCTTTCTGATCTCTGGCTGGCTGGTTATCTCAGCTGTTCTAGCTCAAAACTCCTCTTCAAGATGACTCAAAACTGGCTTCTTTCTGTTTCTCACTGAATTGCCCTGTTGGCCTCAAAGCAACTCTAGCAATTTGTTCTAATCTTTTGGCTCTTTCTAATTCTCTGGCTCGTTCTGTCTTTATCTGTATCTAGCTTGCTCTCTCTTCAACCTGTCTCTGTAAAAACTCTTCAGAACTCAGAGATGATGAGTCCTGGGATTAAAGGCATAAGCCGTCAACTGACTGTAGCTCTAGCTCTAGGCAAAGCCATGGCCTTCTCTGGCTCCCACCAGGCATCGGTGCGCGTGTACACACGTACACACACGTACACACACGTACACACACACACCACCCCTTTTAAAACAGTACAGTCATAGGAAGCTTGGTGTGGTGGTACATGGCCTTAATTCCAGCACCTGGAGGGTAGAGAATCTGTGTCAGTCAGAGGCCATCTTGGTCTATGCAGCAACTTCCAGGCCAGGTGAGGCTATAGGACAAAATATGAGACTGTCTCAAAAAAGAAAGCATCCAAAGAAATTAGAACTTTTGTGCTCAGTTGTACCAAAGTAGTTGGTAGCTGGCAATATGGGTCAGCAGGTAAAAATCAGCCAAGCATCTAGCCTGAAGGCCTGAGTTCAACCCCTGGGACCCACCTGGTAGGGGAGAGAACTGACTCCTCATCTGTTTTCTCATGGCACATGTGTGCATGCCCTCCACTCCCCAAAGAAGTAAAAGAGAAAGTAAAGAAAAAGCAAAAGAAAAACCAAGAAAGTTGTCAGAACCAAAATAAAACAAGGTAAAGCCACAGAGGGACAGAGGATCCTTGAAAATACCATCCAGGTAAAAGAAACCCCTGCAGAAGATTGCTAAAGCCGCAGCCTCACACACAGACTAAAGCAGTTTACAGCATCCATGATCGGTCCAAAACCACATACATCATCCTTGAGCTGATGGTCCCCTGTGGTCCATGCATCCAAAGACAACACCCATTTACTTTAGCATGCTTGCCTTCCTTTGCTCCCCATGCCATGATGGCTACTGTATTCTGCTTGGGTCTCCCTGCTGGTGCAATCTGCTGTTCGGGAGAGCCACCCTGTATTAGTTAGGCTAACACTTGCTGGGAATGTAGCGTGTACAGCTGCTATGGAACACAACATGAAGATTCCTCAAAAATTTAAAGCACAATCCTGTTATGGGTAAGAGAATCACACTCCTCATTCACACTGGAACCTTGGGCACACATACAATTATTTATGTCAGGACTGAGGCCATGAGGGCAGGCTAAGTCTACATGCTAGTCACTCTGTGCCATGGCAGACATACCTGAGAATAAAGGAGAAGAAACCAACTCCAACAAAAATAAGTGAATGACGCAGTGTCAGGTGCACTGTCCCAGA
Organism: Rattus norvegicus; assembly: GCF_021556685.1. Lineage (NCBI taxonomy): Eukaryota > Metazoa > Chordata > Mammalia > Rodentia > Muridae > Rattus > Rattus norvegicus. The sequence continues at coordinate 46,758,271 of NC_141544.1, read as the reverse complement.
CAACGCACAGGATCTGAGGGTGGGAAAGCTACCCAACAACAGGAAATGGTCCAAGCACTTAGAAATATAGAAGAAAATGGAAAATGTTTATTTAGCACTCTGCACTTCATGCTAGGATCTCAGACCTCCTAAATGACTCTAAAGTGTGTGTATAATAGCCTAGAGATGACACACTGAACAGCATTGCCCTTCCATGTCCAAGGCCCTGGAACTCATTTTGTAGACCAGCAGGCTGGCCTTGAACTCCTAGACATCCGCCTGATCCAACCTCCCAAGTGTTAAGATCCAAAGTGTGAGCCCCACTGCCCACTCACTCTGTGGCTTTTGACAAATGCCAAGTTCACTCATATTTTAGGTTCTCTCCTCCTCCAAGCAGGTGATAGGTATAGGCAAATTGCACATGGTGTGGTCCAATAAAACTATGGAAACTAACATTTATTTCACACGTCCTAGAACTTTCTTTCAAACATTCCGAGTGCTCAATTTTAGGTCACAAATCGTACAAAAACAGGTGCCATGCTGGATCTGGTTCATAAGGTACAAGTTATCAAATACTCATAAACCAAAAGCTGACAGGTGGAAAAAAATTCTGAGGTTCCAAACAGCCAATATTTTCCAGAAAAGCCAAATTTGTCTTCTAAGTCTACTGGAGCCACAGCCAAGTGTCACTGGACTTCATTAGTCCCAGCACACTACCTGGGAGCACTGCCAACCTAAAGGGACTCACTACGATATCGCCCAGCCTGCCTCTGCCTCCCGAATGCCGGCTTACAGGACGGGGCAGGCCAAGCTTTTCCACTGGTTTAGGGAGCCTTTTCCACTCCAGACCACATGCTCTACCACTGAGCTCTATGCCCAGTCCGCTTCCTCATCAGGCTAGCCTTCAATTTGTGATCTTCCAGCCTCAGCCTCTCCAATAATTAGAACTATTAGAACTAGTTTGATACTAGTTCTAATACTAGCACCAGGCCCAGTATCAAATCAATCTTTTTGTGTTGGGTGTGTGGGACTGAACATGAATGTGAAGGCCAGAGGCTGACTTGAGTGTCTCCCCCTCCATCTCACTTGCCTTACTTTTTGAGCCAGGGTCTCTCACTGAGCCTAGAGCTCACTCATCTGTCTAGACTGGCTGACTGAGTTAGATCAAAGACACTTCACTAGGGATTGGGGATCTAAGCTCAGGTCTTCATGGTTTCAGTGTGTGGCCCTTCACTTCAATTCTGAAGAGTCAGAGATTGCAGTATGTAAGGAGAGAAAGGGTTGGACTCCGTCCGACACAGGACCAATTAAACATTAACTCACCCATCTCTCTGATCATGGCTCAGCTCAGGACTCTTTAGGCTGTGGTGTATCTTTCTTATTTAGGAAAGGGCCATGAATTATGGTCTAAAGTGGCCAGGAATTCTTCATCCTTCTATCTCAGCTTTCTTAGTGCTGGGCTTATATGTCTGTGCAACTACGCCTTGTCACTTGGATGAGGCTTTTTAAAGAAATAGCATTTGTATTTTATTTTTGGTATTGGGGCAGCACCAAGGGCCTAGCACATGGTAAGTGTGTGCTATTACACTGGGATATATCCCTGACTCAAAATAGAGATTTCAAATACTTGGCAACAGGACCTGAGGCTAATTGTCATGAATGGAAGTTCTCTAAAGCTTCATCTGCACTGAGGATCCTGTATATGTTTGGCTAACCAGAACATTATGATTGAGAAATGGAATGTTGTAAGACAGCCAAAATTCTCTTGAGCTATCTTTAGTGCCCTCAAGTGCTGGGGTTGAACTTGGGCCCCACCTGGCAGGTACTCTCCTACTGAAACACAGCCCAGTCCTTTTTCCTTTCTATTTTGAGACAAGTTGTCCAGGCTGGCCTTGAACTCACTCTGTAGCTCAGGCAGGCCTTGAATTTGTAGTCCTATTACCTCAGCCTCCAGAGTAGATGAAATTACAGCTGTGCCCACAAGGCCTGGCTTTTAGTCCCTCTTCAGAGCTATTTACCATCACCTCTGTAACTGACCAAATCCTCTTTACTAGGTAAAACTCTCAATGCATTGTTAGGCCCAGCAGAGATCTGCCTGCTTTGCTACCTGATCCCTCCAGCCAATAATTTGGCAAATGTACTCATGTATGGATTTATTTTGTTGTATGATTTAGAAGCTTCAGTAAGACTGGGGAAATAGAAACATAAAGAACATTTGCCTGGCAAACAGGAAGCCCCTTGTTGGCTAACCCAAGACACACACTCATCACAACCCACCCCCATTACTCACAGTAATCTAAATCCCTGTCCTGGGACCTTAGTCACTCATAACTGACACAGAATAACTTCTATAATTTCCTTGGAATAAGAACTCTTTTGGTTCTAGAGTGGCAAGTGTTAAACTCTACCTAGATTCACCCAAACCTCACTGGGCTGAGCTGATGCTAAAACCCAGTGGAAAGAATAAAGTTACTCTCTTTTAACTACTGAACACCATTAAGTCAAACAAACTAATCACTTAACTAAAAGTCCTTGATTCAGAATATGTAAACAAGTCTCATAAGTCAGTACTATCCTCTCTCAAAAGAAAGGGAAGAAAGAATGACTAAACTTGGGGGGAGGGGAGGAGGGGGGGGGAGGAGATGGGGGCTTATGGACAGAAAACCAGGAAAGGGAATAACATTTGAAATGTAAGTAAAGAAATATATCTAATAAGAAAAAAAAAGAAAAAAAAAAAAGAATGACTAAACTACAGGCTTTAGAGAGACAACTCAGTGCTAAGAGCACACATTGTTCTCACAGAGGACCAAAATTCAGTTCCTAGCACCCCATGGAGCAACTCACACCTAGCAGTAAGTTAAGGGATCTGAAGTCCTAATTTTCAGGTGCACATAAGACAAACAGGTGGTTAGCTACGCACGTACACACACCACTCCTACACACAAACTAAATAAACGTAAGGGGAAAACTGTACTAACAGGCAATTTAAAACCCAACATAACAGAAAATGTGAAAAATGTTCAACCTCACAAAAAGGCAGAGGCAATAAAACTAGGTAGCACCTCATGCACACTTGGGGCTATCACATCCCCTATGAAGGACATCGCCTAAGGAATGGACGGAGACAGATGCATTCCTGAAGAGAACCTACGGGAGGTGCTTTAACCTCCGGAAATCCCTACCGCTCACCAATGAGATTATATAACACTGTAGTACCGCTTTTCTTCCCTTGAGACAGGACTTCCCCGTCCCCTAAAATGTCCTAGAATCTGCCTGCTTCGGTCACCCGAGCGCTGGGATTACCCGCACGTGCCACCACAGCCATCCTTCAAACATCGACCTCCTCTACCGAGGAAGTACTTTCCCCGCTTAAGACCTCAAGGCCGGCGGAAAATAAAACTTGGCGGGAATCATCAGGTCCGAAGCCACGCCCACAATGTTTTGGACCTGAAAGTGTAAGTCGTTTTCTGTGACCACTCCCAGCTGATTCACAGGGGTTTGTCAGAATTGGACTCGGCCCAAAGCAGAGGCAGGGGCATGCGGAGCAAGTGAAGATGAAGGTCCTGGCCTCCGCGCCTCCTAGCCGAGGCCGACAGAGACCGACGCGTGCGGGAACCCCGCTACACCGCAGCCCACGTCGCCCCGGCGAGGCCCGACGGCTGCTCCCGGGACCCGCAGGTTGCGGAGGAGGGCGCGGCTCCCACAACAGCTGTGGGCGGCTGCAGAGCCGAAGGAAGGGAGGCCGCCCGAGGCGGGCTGGGGCCGCGGCACGGCCCGAGACGCAGGGAGCGCACGGACCGCGCATCACAGTCGCTTCTCTGAGTGGAGCGACATGGCGGCGGCCCCTCCGCCCTGCCGCGACCTCCCTGCGGGCGCGCCAGGCCCGCGAGTCGCCGCCGCCCACTACCACCCCACTCGCTGGCCCGCCCGCCCGCCCTCCTGGGACCCGGCCCGCTCCTCCCCTCGCGGCTGCTCACCGCGCTGAGGCGGATCCCGGTGGGTGGCTGCACCGCCATCTTGAGTAAGCTACAAAGCCAGGACCGGCCTCGGCCGCAGCCCGACTGGGAGGCTAGGAGTCCGCGACGGGTTCAAGGGCCCGCCCACTTCCGGGGCGGGGGCGCCGCCACGAGGCCACACCTACTCATTTCCGCCTCGGGCAAAGCCGAATTGGGGTTACAGTCAAAGGCTTGCCGGAGCGGACCTGACCTGCTGCGCGCGCAGGACCCTCAGGCGTAGGGCGCATGCGTGGGCGGGGCGGGTGCGAACTCGCGGCGAGTAGCTGCACTTTGAGATTGAAGATTGGCGCGAAGGACGGTGTTTGGGTAGAAGCTAGACAAACTCGGATGAGACTCGCACTGCAAAAGTATCATCCATGGATGCTAGTAATGACATTAGTGGAACCTTTCAAGACAAAATGAAGAAAATAATTACGTTTTGGATTTGCCTGAAAATATCAGCTTTTATCCGGGTAGTGGTAGCCCATGGACATGTTAATTCAGTGTGTGTCGAACCCGGTAATGCAGTGAGTAGGATGTAGAAATTAGTCAAGAAAGGGATGCTAAATAGTACAAGAGAGAGTTGAAAGGTTTGCAAGAGTTTCTACTGTGGTTTTATTAAAGTCATTATTTGTAAAAGTTCAAGTAATACAGAAGCATAATGTTTACCCAGTTCAACTTATGCTGATAAACAATTTAGTGTTCTTTATTATGGATCCGCTGCGTACTAAACACTGCAGTATGGGATCCTCTCCTTTTCCTACACTTCAACTGTGTTTCTCTTTGTATTTTAACTGTAGGCTTGCAAATACTTACATACTTTTAAATTAAGAAGATGTAAAATTAAGACCTGTGGTATTCTGCAGTCCTCTTTGTTATCTACAGTTGGACAAATGATATAAATCACCCAGAAGTGCTAGTTAGTATCTGTGATGCTCTGGGCTGCTTTCAAGACTGTGTTTTTCGGCCCAAAGTCTTTCATCGATGTTTATGGTGTTTGGCAAGGTAAAGGTGCTAAGAGGCACAAGATAAGCAAAATAGGTGTCTACTATTGCAGAACGAGGGTGTCGAGACAGTTAAGCAGTGATGGCCGGTTAGTGAGCTGTGCAGTCAACCTAGAGAGTGTCAGCTGCCCATTGTTAAAAGATTTCTCTGAGTCCCGACTTCATAAGTAGCTCAGGCTGTGCAAATTCTCAACTCCACTTCCAATAGCTTAGTCTAGAAACTTCCCTGTGGATTGGTCCAGAGGTTTGTTCCCATGGTGATTATAGATCTTGTCAAGTTGACAGGATTAACAAGCAAGTCAGACTTATCTTCCTATTCATCCGATTCTGGTTATCTTTTGGGGAGAAGGGGCCCCTAGGGTGGGACAAATGCTTGCTCATCAGAGAAGAGGACGCCCCACAGATGCAGCTGAGGAAAGTCTATCTTGCGCATATTTTCTTGAGATTCACATAATCTCTTTGTTTTTCTTTTTGGGAGTCCCCTGTAACTCAGGCTGGTCTGCTTTGTAGTTGACATTGACCTTGAACTCCTGATCCCCCTACCTCTATCTCCTAACTCCTGGGATTATAGGTTTGAATCACCACACCTCCCCGTGATATTTTTGTGTTTTACTGTGGTTAAAGACACATAAACTTCACCTTTTAAAATGCAGATTAGGGGCATTCCATGTGTTCCCATAGAGGAGTTAGGTCAATGTAGCCATCCATCTTCTGCTCTCCCCTTTCAAGCTCCTGACAACTACCATTCAACTCCGCCCGGATCTAAGTGAGATCATATAATGTTTAGTGACTAGTGATAGGCTTTTTTTCTTCCTGGGCAAGGAGGATACAGGCCAGATTAAACCAGATTAAAAATAGATAAAGGCAGGTTTGTTAGGAGACAGCTGTCGGGTGGGTTCACTGATCTCACAGGTAGAAGCCGGTGAAGTTGTTACAGTGGTTATTTTACCCCTTTATAAGTCACACATCCAGGGTAAAGCAAGGGGGTTTATGGGTCTTGGGGGCGGGGTGATAATCTGCCAGCTGGGAGCTGGGATTGTGTCCATACATAGTCAAAAAGACTCCCTGTGTGGACAACTCACAGACAGAGCTGTGACATGCTAGCCTGGAGTTTTCTCTGGGACAGCAGGGTTCTGGACAGCAGGGTTGGGGGAAGGAGGACAGACAGGGTTTCCCAGCTGGTGCAGGGGCTGAGCAAGGTTCAAGCCTAACAACTAGTTTATCAAATTTAGCGTAATGACTTAATATCAGGATATGTCTCAGAATTCGACTCTTTTTTTTAATTCTTTGTGAGACTTTATTTTGCATATGTGAGTGTTTTGCCTGCGTGTCTGTCTGGACACCGCATGTGTACAGTGCCTGAAGAGACTAGGAGAAGCTGTTAGATGCCCTGGAACTGGAGTTACAGATGACTTGTGAGCTGCCCCATGGGGGCTGGGATCAGAACCAGGTGCTGGAAGAGCAGCCAATGTTCTTAGCCATTGAGCATCTCTCTGTCTATGAATTCTGCTCATTTTAAGGATGTAATATTCATGTACTAGTGAAGAATTGGTTGGCTCTGCCTGGCCCATGCCCCCATCCTAATCCCATCTTCCTTCCTGAGGAGATATGAAGGAACATCTTGTCACTGTGGAAAGACCTCCTGTGACAGAGCCAAGTAGAGGACACTGAAAGAAGCTGTGTCAGGGTGAGCAGAGGAGGGCTGGAGAGATGGCTCAGCAGTTAAGAGTATTTGCTGCCTTTTGGAAGAGTAGGGTTCTGTTATCATCATCCACATGGCAGCTCACAACTATGACTTCAGTCCCAGGAAACCTCACCCATTTCTGTCATGCAGCTCCATCGCTGGGTGTGCCTGCTTCTATGGACCTAAATCAAATCAAAAGGTAACTGGACCGGTAAGACAGCTCAGTAGGTAAAGATATTTGCCAACTAATTCAATGACCTACATTGTAGCCCAGGGCCCACATGGTGGAAGGAAAGAACTGAGTTGTGGTTTGAATAAGAGGAATCCCCTTAGGATCGTATATCTGAATGGTATCCAGTTAGTGGAACTGTTTGGGAAGGATGAGGAGGTGTAGCCTTGTTGGAGGAGGTACATCACTGGGCAGCCGGGTGGGGGTGGACCTTGAGGTTTTAAAAGTCTATACCATTTCCCAGTTAGCTCTATTTCTCTGCTGTATGCTTGTGCCATGCCTGCCTGTCTGCTGTCCTGTCTGCTGTCCTGTCTGCTGTCTTGTCTGCTGTCCTGTCTGCTGTCCTGTCTGCTGTCCTGCTGTCCTGTCTGCTGTCTTGTCTGCTGTCCTGTCTGCTGTCCTGTCTGCTGTCCTGTCTGCTGTCATGTCTGCTGTCCTGCTGTCCTGTCTGCTGTCTTGTCTGCTGTCCTGTCTGCTGTCCTGTCTGCTGTCCTGTCTGCTGTCATGTCCCATGCCATAATGATGCTGTGCTCGTGGGATCTCTGCAAGCACTGCAGCCAGCAGAGAGTCAGTCAGTCAGAGGTGACAAGGAGTCTCGCCGTGACTGGTGTTCACATTCTAGAGTCTGACACGAGGAAGTTAGGCCATTTAAGCATAGCACAGTTTTTTTTTGGGGGGGAGGGGGAAGGTTCCTGGTGATAATTAACTCAATCCCATGTGTATGTACAACAGAGACTTCACTGAAACCCTTGGTAAAGTATGTGTGACCTCTTCCATAAAGATGGATCCTGGGGCTTGAGAGATGGCTCAGTGGTTTAGAGCACTGACTGCTCTTCCAGAGGACTTGAGTTCAGTTCCCAGCAACCACATGGTGGCTCACAACCATCTCTGATCTGATGCCCTCTACGGTTGTGTCTGAAGACAGGTACAGTATACTCATATGCATAAAATAAATCTTTGGAAAAAAAAAAGACGGATTCCATTGATTGAAAAACAGTGCTCAACATAATTGTCTAGCGAGGATGACTGAGAAGTGGAAGAATCTGAAGGAGCCGGTGGCGGCCTGACCCTCCAGAGAGCACAGAGATCTCAGGGGTACCACATCCACTTCCAGCCTGCTGTCAGAAAACAGGTTATTCATGTCTTCATTGAACGAGACAGTCTTGCATGTCTAATGTCCCTGGTTTCCCTGACACTTGACTGTGAACACAAGAACCTTGTGCCCTCTACATGAACCCACCCTCTGAGCTGTAAGCCACTAATTACAGGCTTTCTCTTAGAAGTTGTTAGTCATAGCGTGTTGTTACCGCAAGAAAAAGACAACCGGTGTGCACATCATCGTCATCGTTGTTGCCACCGTTGCCGACGTCGCTGCCACAGCGCATTGTAGCTAACACATCCACGCAAAAATATTTTTCTCAAACTATTGAGAGACAGAATTTTAAACTAGCTCAAAACTCAGCAACAGGATCTGACTCAGGAAGACAGATAGTTAAAAATGCAGGAGGACTGGTGCTGACTCACTGACCCTCTGGATGTCACTGGATATGAGTAAATGAGTAACGGGTTCTGTTCTGCCCCTGTGATGTTTGTTCAAGGCCCCATTGTGCCCTACAGATAATGTTCCAGCCATTGTGTCCTGCAGATAGTATTCTAGGAAACCAGGATCGAAGCCTAACCAGATGTATGTCAGATGCAGATTCTTCCTCAACTCTGACAAACATTTACCCTAAAGGACAGGAATCAAGATCTGTTCTCAGGAGAATGAGGGTTTGACCTTTCCCCTGATTTAAACCCTAGAGTCTTAAGAACAATCCTGTGACTTTGAGAGTTTCCCCTTTTGACATTTTTGGTATTTCCTTTTGATGTCCCCTCATCTGCTGGGGCTTGTGGCTTCTTCCTTTAAATAGCCCTTCTCCCAGTCACTCAGGGTGGACTCCTCTGTCTCCTGCGTGGGATACGTGTCAACTTGGAGCTCCGCGATAAACCTCGCCTCTGCTTATTGCATCAAGATTGGTCTCTCGTGTGTCTGGGGTCCTCTACTTCCCGAGACTTGAGTGAGGGTCTCCCTTTGGGGATCTTTCACTATGTGACTGTGTCTTTCTCTTCTCCATCCCCCTTCTCTCGGCCACTGCCAAGATTACAGTTTGCCTGCCCTGTTTTCCAACTCTCATAAAATGTTCTTCAACCTTCCTTTTAAGACCATCTTAAAATTCTTCCACTAACTGTACTGTCTGGTTTTGTGTGTCAACTTGACCCAAGCTGGAGTTATCACAGAGAAGGAGCCTTCCTTGAGGAAATGCAAGGGGGAGGGTCAAGCCCACTGTGGGTGGTGCCGTCCCTGGGCTGGTGGTCTTCGGTTCTATAAGAAAGCAAGCTGAGCAAGCCAGGGGAAACAAGCCAGTAAGAAACATCCCTCCATGGCCTCTGCATCAGCTCCTGCTCCCTGACCTGCTTGAGTTCCAGTCCTGACTTTCTTTGGTGATGAACAGCAATGTGGAAGTGTAAGCTGAATAAACCCTTTCCTCCCCAACTTGCTTCTTGGTCCTGATGTTTGTGCAGGAATAGAAACCCTGACTAAGGGGTTGGGGATTTGGCTCAGTGGTAGAGCGCTTGCCTAGCAAGCGCAAGGCCCTGGGTTCGGTCCTCAGCTCCAAAAGAAAAAAAAAAAAAAAAAAAAAGAAAGAAAGAAAGAAACCCTGACTAAGACACTAATTGTCTATGAAACCATAAAAGGAAAACCTATATTTCCTGGGAACAAAAGTAAGGATTCTTCTAAATGAGTTTATTCAGCTTGTTTTAAGCAGAAACGTGCCTAAGCAGTTATGTTGTGGATTGCCCAGGTGCTGTTTGTATTTTGATGCTAATTCTGCTTCCCCAAGAGGGGCTGCCTTGGCCGAGGAGGAGTGAATCACGTATTCAGGTGACTTCATGCCAACCTTCCCCCCCATTTTAACTTGTAAAATGAAGGCTAGAGCCAGTGAGATCGGGCAGTGGAAGGAGAAGGTAGAGCTGAAAGATTTAGAGAGAGAGGGGTCGGGGGAGGAAAGGAAGACAGAAGAAGAGGAGGTGGAAGGAAAATGGAACAGAAGCACGGCGTGTGGAGAAACCACAAATTATAAGAGATCTCTAGCTGGGAAATACAGTAATGCAGTGGTAGATCTGCCCAATCTAGACATGCAGCTTGTATTCATATTAATTGAGTTGAGTTTTCCTTGCACGAACTTACTTGGGTCGTAGATTTACTGCAACACAGTCAACTGCAGGGGTGAGTCAGCCCATATGTCACTGCAAAGTCCCGTCCATTATGTGATAATTTGCATCTGAGTCTCACTGTTACCCTTCTACCTTTATGTCTGCTGCCGTCTCCCAAGATCAGCAGGGAGTGGGAAGGGGCCATATTTTAACATCCTTTTGCAAGCGCGGGTCCCACATATTCAGCAAATATTCCTCATGTTATATAACCCGATTTAGGTTGGCTGGTGAATGTCTTCTCCTGAATAAATGTGGGTATACAAGTGTCTTTGAGACCTTGTTTTGTAGCCAAGGCTAGCTTTGTTTGGTCTTTTTAAGATCATATTGCATTATGTAGCCAAGGATAGCTCTCAACCGTCAATCCTCTTGACTCGGCTTTGAATGCTTCAGTTAGAGGTATGTGTGCATTTGCTTGGCCTCCAGCTCTTCAGGGTATATAACTTAAAGCGATATACTAGATGTGTAGCCTATTTCCTTTCCCCCACAGTTCATAGACCCATGTTGTCATTTAGACTGTGAGACTCTGGGAAGGAAATCCTTCTGCAAAAAGATCAGCAGCCAAGCTTTACTCTGCCTCACTGGCTTCTGCCTCCTTTCCACTGAGCCGTCCCTACCCAGTGTGCTGCTCTGAAAACCAGTGTTTCCTCTAGAGTGGTCCAGGGCACCCTACAGATGTCCCTGCTCCACAGGGATGATGTAAGTTCAGTAGGAAGGAAGTTACCCTTCAGAAGAGCTTATTTTGAGATCAGCAAGTAAGACAAAGGGATGGGTGGCTCTTTGGCAGCACAGGCTTTGTTTAGGAAAAGGTTGCAGATGTCCAGTTCAAGAGACAGAGCCTGCCATCCTCCAAACACACTGGCATTCTAGAGCAGAAGAGGGAGGGGACAGGAAATCTCCCTTTGTCCCTTGGTTAGCATGGTTAAGAGGAGCTAGGGAAGACAAACAATTCTCGTTGGCCATTACTGGGAATCTGAAGGGCGAGGTGGGAAAGAATCTAGAGAACATCGCTTCTGGGAACTAAGTCAGTTTAGCTCTAGGAACTAACTGAATGGAGGAGCTTCACAAAATTCGACAGGGCAGACAGCGCAGAGTTCCTTCATGTTGTGTTCTTGCTGAGACTGTCTCGGGTTAACTAGAATTTCATCTCCTTGATGGAGAATGCCATGGAAAGCCGTCCAACTTTATTCTAGGAACCCAAGGTTGGGGGTGACCTAGCTAACTTAGCTTCCGTAAAACTGCTTCTGTGAAGCGCCCCCTACAGCTGCCACGTGAGATTCCGGGGAGCAGGTTCTGCCTTCAAGAGCCCCATGCTCTGGACACTCAGTGCCACACTCAGGATACCCGAGTACCTGAGTGTAGTCCCAGACAGCTAGAATAAAGACTAATTGGCTATAAACCATGTCTGAGCAGTCATGTCTAGAAGGCTCCCGATAACAAAAATGGTGTGACCGTAGAAGTGGAAACTTCTGGTGTCTTTGGAAAGTCAGTTATGTCAAAGGATGTTTTGCTGAAGCAGACACAGGGGAAAGGATATTTTGCTGAAGAAGAAACATGAAAGAACATGTGAGGTTTAGAAAGAATATAAATACGACCCCACAGACAGTGGGAGCTCAAGCACTGGTCTTGCCTTGCTCCACCTCCATAGCCTTTGCTGACAACACACATGTACTGCTTCGCCTTACATTGCAACCTCTGAGCTTCACTTGTGGTGACTTCATAGAAGGCGGCCAAAGAACTCAGGAGGCTCCTGTGGCTTCTCGCTGCTTCCTCGGCAGCTGGTGAGCCTTGTGATTTCTTCTGGACTGAACAGCCCTTTCTGATTCCTGTGTGGTGTCTGCCGAGTGGATTGGACTACAGCTGCTGATTCGTGTTTGGTGTTTGCTAGCGGACTGGACTCAGAACAATGAAGATTGGAATCTCCTCAAAGAACTATTTCTAAATAGGTCCCCTTCCCCTGTAGCCTAATAACGTTTCTTTGCCACTACCTCTGGTGGGTGGTGGGCTAGAGGGGAGGTTGGACCCTTATTAAAGTAGGTAGAGAAGAATATATGCCTACAGGCCATGGCTAACACTAGAAAAGCTGACAGTTTAAAACCACAGGCAGCCGTGATGGGGTCACAAGAGAGGGATGCTCCCTTCAGTTCCAAAACATAAAGGAAATGTCTCTTACAGGTGTGTAGGGGAGTGCAGAGGGACCTAGCCTATGTACTATGCCCAGAAGAGACTAGACTTTATTCTCAGCTACAGAGGGAGGGAGGCTCTCGTCTTTTGAGAAAGATGGAAGATCGCAGTCCTTTAACAAGTTTCTGTCTTAAAGGGAGATGTGGCCTGATTTTTTTGAGGCCAGCAGCTTAAGGGCCTCTTAAAGTGACAGCCAGAAATTCTGTAACTTGACGGTCATTTTGCCCAATTCAAACTTCCCGAAGATGGGGCACTGTGTGTTTTAAACCTTCATTCACTCCCAGGTGATTCTTGAGCACACACAAATGCAACAACCATTGCCAGACGTGGCTGCCCTGCTGGGTCCTTAGTCCTCAGATTAGGAACCGTGGCCTTTCACCTGTCCTGAAGTCTCTTTTAAATCTTTAAAATCAATTAAACGTATTACTGCGGGTGAGGGATATGTGTGAATGCAGACATGTATATGCCACAAATCACATGTGCAGATCAGAGGACAACCTTCAGGCTTCGGTTCTCTGTCTGCTTCGGAAGACCGTCCGGCTTCTGTGGCAAGCACTGTAACCTCTGAGCCATCCTCGATTGAGCAGTTCTTGAAGTGGTTGCTGTCACTCAGCCCCGGAGATGGCTCACAGGTGGTTTGAACTCATGGGATATTAGTCACATATGGTTTTTATCATTTATATTTAACTAACATTTATACACGTAAAGACACAGGAGGCATGAGCTGAGGTAAAACCCTGCTAGTTTATGAAGGTAACTTTATTGTCTTAACTATATACAAACTATCTATTTGCAAGGCTGACCCTACAACTCACCTGCTAGCTCTTTAGAAATCTCTTTCTGTGTTAAACAGAACTAATCTACCTTTCTCTTGAGCTTCTCTAAACTCAAGAGGGCTCCCTAGCAATTTTCTAGAATACTAATCTGTATCCTGCCAGCATGCTAGCCCAGAGAGAAAACTATCTCTTACCCGGAATTCCTTCCAAGCCAAAGGAGAGAGCGCTCAAAGGTCCAATTGCTACAAAGATGTCTCTAGCTCCTCCCCTTGGCAGGCTGAACTGTGTCACCATCACAGTGGGGGCTCCAAGCCAAGTCAGCAGGGGCTGAACCATTTCACCTTCACAGAGGGGTAGCTCAAGACCACCCAGCTGACTTTGCCTGGGGTCATAGAGTAAAGACCACAAGACTCCTCCGAGGAATTTGTCTTAAGATAGGCAGGTTCTTTTCATTCTTATCTATGGAGTTCTTATCTATGGAGGCTTTTAGGGACACACCCAAACTGCATCTCTACTGCACATATCTAACTGCCTCTGACAAATGAAATCATCTTTCTAAGCTTGTATATTTTGCTAAAAATTAGGTTTTCTATCTACTATAATGAAATATCAAACTTAATAATAATAATAATAATAATAATAATAATAAGTAGTAGTAGTAGTAGTAGTAGTAGTAGTAGTAGTAGTAGTAGTTGGGGTCCTATAAGGGGAACAGAATTGAGAGGACCAATCTCTGTTTGTCAAAAGGGAGTTTCATAGAGTGGTTCACAGCCTGTGCTCCACGTAGTTCTGTCTGTGAAGCTGGGTGGCTGTCTTCGCTGATCTGCAGTCTACACTGGAATCACAAAGAAGTAAGTTCTAGTAACACTGAAGGACCGCCTCGGTGGCAGGATAGCTAAATGTGCCAGGGAGAGTGGGGGCAAACAGACAAAAAGCAAAAGCTTATATCTGTGTCCGTTAATGTAGGCTGCCCCAAGAAGGTGGGGCCCAGATCTAGGGTGGGTCTTCCCACCTCTAGGAATCCAATCGTGGAAATCCTTACAGGTGTGCCCAGTTGCTTGGGTTTTAGTTGATTCCTGATATGGTCAAGTTGATGACATTAACTGCTGCAGCTAGCATGAGATCTGTGTTATTTACCGATGCTTGAGCATGGTTATACATATGCACGTAACAAGAATGCCTTAAGGAATTGAGTGAGGTCCATTGCACCTTGTAAAAGAATGGGTGGACACTGGCTGACCTGGGCCCTGTCCTATGCACACGAACAGAGGCACGGGATGGTTTGTAAGCGCCCATCTGCACTTGCCCTTGTAGAGAGGAATGAGGGTGCACTGTAATCTGAACCCTAAGACCACAATGTATGTGATTGCATTGCAAGGTTAGTCCTGGGAACTCACATGGTTGATCTCTCGGTTGAGAGGCTTGCAACAGGGCCTTACTGTTTGCTTGGTTTCAATCCCAACATACTCTGGGGCCTTGGAGTCTAGGCAGAGCCAGCAGCGCTGACCTCTGCTTCAGAATGGCTAAGGAACTGATAACCTCTTTCTGTCATCCTGGACACAGAGGAACTGGCTTCTGCTGACTCCTGGACCTCTCTAAGGTTATTAAGGGAATTCCTGAGGAAACTGGAGTTTGGGAGCTTGACACTTTAGCGGGGGTCCTATTCAGGGGGTACCAAGATGGGTCACTTTGGGCCCATCGGTCAAATGACCTTAGGTCATTGTTTTCTGGGACTATAAAGGGGTCCGTGTGCTCCCAGGAAGAGTTGGTTTTACAACCTGCTCATCGCCGATGGTGTCTGCCTGCTTCCTGGCAGCTCGGGAGCCATCAGCTGGGCTGGTATAGTGCTGCATAGAGGATGCTCCATCTCTTCGTTGGTAGGCCTGCAGCCCCAGAGCCATGCTCCTCCCTGAGAACAGTGAGCAGTCCACCCCCATAACCTCTGAATGTAATATTTTTTTTTTTTTTGGTTCTTTTTTTCGGAGCTGGGGACCGAACCCGGGGCCTTGCGCTTCCTAGGTAAGCGCTCTACCACTGAGCTAAATCCCCAGCCCCCTGAATGTAATATTTTACAGAGAGCTACCTGGAAGGTGGGTCTAAGTGGATAGTCTGGCCATGAGCTCTGGAGCCTGGTCTTAATTCTCATACCCAGAGTCCTGCTCATGGGGGCTTTGGTCCTTTCCCATAGGAAGACCAGAAGACAAAATAGGGCAACCATGATTATAGGGCCCATATCAGTCTTCTCTCCAGGGGTCAGAGAACCTGATCGTGAGCCTAGATTACATCTGTTGCAAGATATTTGATTGTGTTACTTACTGAAAAAGTTGTTTCTGATTGTGGGTGGCTCAGCCTTGGCGCACACCTTTAATCCCTGTGGCTGGAATGCAGACACACCCTTAGTGCACACTTTTTTTTTTTTTTATCTTTTTTTTTTTCGGAGCTGGGGACCGAACTCAGGGCCTTGCGGTTGGTAGGCAAGCGCTCTACCACTGAGCCAAATCCCCAACCTAGCGCACACTTTTAATCCCAATCAATGAAGGTTAAGTTAGTTTGTAGAAGGAAGCACCCATGTTTGAAAGTAATGTCTAATTGAGTGGCAGGCAAAGTGACAAATCAGAGAAAGATTTGACAGAATAGGATATGCTCTTAGGAGAAGAGAGAAAGAGAAGCTACTTAAGGGAGAGACAGACAGCACAGGAGAAGAGAGTTCAGTCCAGGAATACAGTAGAGTTCGTGGAGAGCAGTGCAGTAGTTGAGAGGGAGGAGGAGGTGGTGTTGCTGGGAGAGTTTTGCAGAGACGGATTGAAGAGAGAACATGCTAGATACAGATAAAGACAAAATGTTTCAGAGAATGAGAAGGAGCCAGAAGATTAGAACAGATTGCTAGACTTAGTCTGGGGGTTGGGGATTTAGCTCAGTGGTAGAGCGCTTGCCTAGGAAGCGCAAGGCCCTGGGTTCGGTCCCCAGCTCCGAAAAAAAGAACCAAAAAAAAAAAAAAGTGACTAGACTTAGTCTGAGGCCAAGCACAGCAATCCAGAAGCCAAGAGAGAAGCCAGATTGAGTCAGTCAGCCTGGAGAGGAGTTTGAGTCAGAACAGCTGAGTTGAACCAGCCAGCCAGAGTTCAGAAAGAACAAGAAAAGGTGAGCTCTTTCAGCAGTAAGTCTCAGAGGCTGAAAACGTCCTAGACCTAGATAAGATTGTATGGAGACTAGAAGCTTCCAGGCCTAGTTCTAGATTAGCAGACACAGGCAGTAAGCCTCAGAGAGGACAGTTTCTACAGGAGCATAGAAATTACTTTCGCAATGATCCACCGTTCATTGTCTTCTATAGCCTCCTTCAGCTAGGTGTGGTGAATTCCTGGGGAGACTCTGGCAACCTTCACACCGTGGGAGCAGTGGTGAGCACAGGGTGTAGACCTTTCCATGCTGGCTCCAGATTGTGCATCAGGATCCACCTTACCCATGCAAGCTCCCCAGTGGGCAGGCTCAGACAGCAATCCAAGTCTAGGAATTAACCCTTAGAGGACTGTCTTGGTGACCATTGAGACTGTATCTGAATAGTTGTCTTAGTCAGTGAAGGGCCCACCTTAACATCACAAACTCCATTTTGCTTTCAGACTCCATGTTATGATTAACTTGCCCTCTGAGTGAACTCAGCTACTGGAAAGACCCCAACTTGTTCCAGTAACTTCTTGTCACCCTGGTAACAACCATGATTCCCCTGGGCAAGCAGCCACTCCATCCCTAGCAACATCCAATCAGTTCTTTTTTTTTTTTTTTTTAATTCTTTTTTTCAGAGCTGGGGACCGAACCCAGGGCCTTGCGCTTGCTAGGCAAGTGCTCTACCACTGAGCTAAATCCCCAACCCCAACCAATCAGTTCTTAAGGGGAAAGTACCTAATGTCTAAAGTAGATTGATTAGGCTAGCAACCATTGTTCAAACCAATCACTAATAGCCAACAGAAGTGTGCCAAGCAGGGGTTGAGGATTTAGCTCAGTGGTAGAGTGCTTGCCTAGGAAGCGCAATGCCCTGGGTTCGGTCCCCAGCTCCGGAAAAAAAAAAAAAAAAAAAGAAGTGTGCCAAGCAAACTTCAATCAATTATGTAACTGCCAAGCTGGAAAGTCCCTCTCCTTGCTACCATGATAAATAGGCAAGGCTTGTACCAGCTCAGCACTCTCCACACCTTCCACTGTGGTGGAGAGGTTGGAGGGTCCAGGCTCGAGCTTGCATAAAGGGTCTTTGCTTTTGCATACGAGTTGGACTCCTGGTGGTCTCTGGTGGTCTGTGGGGACCTTGTGATCTGGGCATAACAGTCAGGGTCTCGTTGCTGTGAACAGACACATGACCAAGGCAATACTTATAAAGGCAGACATTTAAACAGGGCTGGCTTACAGTTTCAGAGATTCAGTCGGTTATCATCATGGCGGGAAGCATGATGGCATCCTGCAGGCAGACTGGGTGCCGAAGGAGCCAAGAGTTCTTCATCTTGATCTGAGGGCAGCCAGGATGAAGAAACTGAGTCTCTTCTGCACTGGGCAGCAGAGCTTAATCACTAGGAGTCCTCAAAGCCCACCCTCACAGTGACACACTTCCTCCAACAAGGTCACTTCTATTCCAACAAGGGCATGCCGCCTAAGTGTCATTCCCTGTGGGCCAACCATTCAAACACAAGAGTCTATGGGGAGCCAAACCTATTCAAAGCACAATAGGATAGGCTTCCACCTATCCAGGGAAGGTACTGTGAAAACTAACAAATACTACAGAGTGTGGGGTGTTAGGAACAGTTCCTGGCCCAAAGTCAGTTGTCAGCTTCTTGTTAGCATGGCTACAGCAGCGACTGCCCAAAACCCAAGCAGGCCAACTGGCAGAAACAGAATCAAGTCTTTCGGATAGGTGATCCACTGGCCTCTTGCAGGTTCCAGTGCCTGGACTTTTCCAACTAGGGATAGGGACAACTGACCAGGAATTTAACAGACTTGCCTCCTACCTTCACTATTGTTAGCTTGGGCTCCTGGGTGCTCAGTGGGATGGAGCCCTGACCCTACTAGTTTCTGACCCAATGTAGGACAAGGCATCCTTCTTCACTCTTTTGGTCTGGGGAAATTATTTTTCCAGTGTTCTTTTTGTTTACAGTAAGCACATTGGTCCTTCGCTAGTCTGTTCCCCTCCCGATGTCTCAGACGTTCCCCCTGGGAGCTCGTTTGTTTGTTTGTTTCTTCTTCTTCTTCTTCTTCTTCTTCTTCTTCTTCTTCTTCTTCTTCTTCTTCTTCTGGTGGCTATCAAGTGTGTTTTCTTGAATCCATTGTGGATGGACAGATGAGTGTTACACCTGCGTGTAGGGAGGGGCAGAGGGGTAAGGAGGGATGCAGCTGTGGATGGTGGGGCACGTCAGGGTCAGAAGCCAGAATCCTCTATCCAGTCTGAAGACAATGAGTGTTAAGAGCAATGATGGCAACAGCAACCATAGTGGTAACGACCATGAGGATGCTGAGGACCAGGGAGCTGATGTTCAGGCATTTGGCAGTGGATGCGTAGGCCTGGGCTCCAGTCACATCACCCGCCATCTGCCGATCCCTACACTTCACAGAGTAGGCATAAGCAGTGAAGCCCAAGCAGCAGAAGTTCATGAAGAGCGTATTGAACAGGGACCAGACCACATGGTCAGGCACAGAGACCTCTCTGGGCACGTTGAACACGGTAGTTCTGACAGAAGCTGATCTGTGGGGTGCCCCCAGTTCGGCCACCTCATATTCTTCTTCGATTCTTTCATAGTTTGGGGGTAGTCCCCCAGTGGCAGCGGTAATGAAGGCTTGAGAAGTGTGGTTCATGGTGTGGAGCAAAAGCTGCAGTGAAAGGTAGAGGATGGAGAGTTCTGTGGCTGTCTGCCTGCTCTCCAGCAGTTTCGTTTCTCAGAAGTTTCCTTTTCCTGAATTTTGGCTTAATGAAATTGGTCTACATTCTGAGAGGCAAGGATCTAAAAAGCCTGCGGATCAAATTACTCCAGGGCTGGACGTCAGGAAGGATAGTGAATCAGGGAAACTTCCCCGCCCAGGAATCCCAGTCAGGACTTGTCCCAGGGCCCAAACCTCAGTGCTTATGAGTGAGGGGTCCTGGAGTCTACCAAGCTCACGCTATCAGCTTCAGAAAGAACCTCACTATCCCTTATTAAGGTCCCAGCCAGGCCCCAAAGAACCCTCTATTCTCTCAGTGATAGAGTGCCCAGAGAGCCCACTGCACTCACTATGGAGGCCAGTTGTACTGGCTTCGGTTCAAGTAGACATTGGGGTGAACAGTACTTCTTGTTGTGTTTTATGAAAGATAAGGAGAGAGAAGGAATATCTCTGGTAGATGTGTAGTGTGTAGCCAGGTGTGGGGGAAAGGGGAGCCTCTGTGGGCCCATGCTGAAGCATCCCTTACCCCTGAGGGACCAGCCACAGGACAAACAAGGACAGTATAGTAGAGAATAGAGTTTAATAAGGACATGGGGAGGGGCATTAAGAGGATAGTAGAGACAGAAAGGCAGAGAGACAGAGAGAGAGAGAGTAGAGACAGCCATGAGCACTGGAAAGAGGGGGTGGGGAATGGGGAGAGGAGGTGGAGCAGAAGGGAGAGGACAGAGGTAGAGCAAGAAGGCAAAAGAGGGGGAGCTCTTTTCTTGCTTCCTCTCTGAGCGCTGCCGCTAGTGTTTGGGTCAATCTTTTGGTCTGTTTTTCTTCTACAGCAGTGGTTCTTAACCTGTGGGTTGCAAACCTTCAAGGAGTGGAACAGATGTTTTTACAGGAGTCACCAAAAATCATCAGAAAACACAGATGTTGGGCTGGAGAGATGGCTCAGCGGTTAAGAGCATCCGACTACTCTTCCAGAGGTCCTGAGTTAAATTCCCAGCAACCACATGGTGGCTCACAACCATCTGTAAAGAGATCCGATGCCCTCTTCTGGTGTGTCTGAAGACAGCTACAGTGTACTTATATATAATAAATGAATGAATCTTTATTAAAAAAAAAGAAAACACAGATGTTTACATCACAGTTATAACGGTAGCAAAGTTACAGTTAGAAAGTAGCGACAAGGTAATCTTAGGGTCGGGGGTGACCAGGATGTGAGGACCTCTGTTAAAGGGTTGCAGCTTTAGGAAATGCTGAGAATCACCGTTCTACGGAGTCACAGTTATTGTAAATCACGAATCATTGGTCGAAAGGAAGACATAACTCAATAAAAGTGGAAAGTAGGAACCTCCAGGCCTTGGACCCGCCAGAGGTGCCTCCCTTGAGAGGATAATGGAGGCTGTTCCAGGGAAATACCTCCTGGAGCCACCAGAGCCTCCCTGGAGGTATGGAGGGAGGAGGGCACCTGAGGAAGAAAACTACCCCCCACCCCGCCCCCAGCAGGGCAGGTGGCGTTTTGTCCTCATCCCTGGGTGTGGCCATGGGCTAAGACAGGCATACAGAGAGGAATGTCAATTTCCTCTCACAGGGCTGAGAAAGCAGGTGAAGGTTTTAGGTTTCTCTGGTCAAGCCAAAAGGATTTGGTCCCTAACAAGAGGCTATGGGTCTTGAGCCAGGAAGGTGTGTTTTGCCAAGAGAAAGCCAGTGCTCAGTATAGCCACAGTAGTTCACCAACCCCTCCCAGAAGTGATTCAGCACCTCAGCAGTATCTGGGCATTGCTCGCTCCATTTTAGATCAACAAACAGAACTGAGAGAATGCAGAGACATAAAGACAAGTGACAGTGAAGACTTGGGTTTGGGGTGGAAGCTGAGAAAACTCTCTTCAGAGACAGAAGCTTGAAATGAAAGCTTTATTCTCAGCGTGCGCGCAGGGAGGCAGTCAGTTCAGGATCTGGAACTGCCCCCAATGGGAGCCTGTACAATGTCTTTAAAGGATGGGACCACAAAGTGAGGGAGAGTAGGGGTGGCTGCTGTATTGACCAATCTCATTTTGACACTGAAAGATTTCCCAGAGCGGGGAGACCCTCACTCAAGTCTCGGGATGATGCGACCCCCCCAAGAACTCACACAAGACCATCCTTGCTGTAATCACATGAGGTTTATCGATAGGAACCAGTGCACTGGGGTCGAGACTCACATCCCACGCAGGGGCAGTGGAGTTTGACCCCGAGAGGCTGGGAGAAAGAGCATTTAAAGGCAGAGGCTGTGAGCCCCAGGGGATGGGGATGTCAAAGGGGAATGCACGCAAGTTATAGGATTGGTTTATGGCTCTAGGAGATAAGGGGACGCCAGAAGGTTTTATGGTCCCCTGGTTCCTGGAACAGAGCTACTAAATCAGGAGAAGGGTTGGGTCTTCAGGTTCTCATTATTTTTAAAAGTTTGTCAGAATTGATAAAGCATCTTCATTTGAAACACCTCTGGTTAGGCTTGGGTTTCCTGGAATGCTCTCTGTAGGACGCAATGGCTAGAAAGCACTAGTAGGGGCTTAAATAAACACCACTGGGGCAGAACAAAGAACAGTTACTCACACCGGGTGATAAGCAAAGTAGTTCTCTTGTATTTTTAACAATCTGTCTTCCTGAGTCAGGTCCTGTTGCTGAGTTTTGGGCTAATTTAAAACTCTATCTCTCAACACAAGGCATTAAACGAGGAAGTCCAGGCTGTATCCAGGTCACCAGGTTTTGGGGTCCTTGGGCAGCTTTTGTATCCAGGCCCCTCCTGAACTCTGACCTAAAATCTCTAGTGATAAAGGAGAAAAGGAGGGATGAGCATTGCACAGCCAATTAATCAAGACGGGGAGTACGTTTATGACATGTGTGCCTCGGTGAGATAACAGGATGAAGGCAATTTCCCTCTCTCGGTCCTCTACTGGTTAAAAGACAAACACAAAACATCTGAAGAAGCAGGACAGGAGTCGGGTTTCGGGGCCTAGGGACATGAGCTCAGTTTTGTCCCTGCCTCAAGGTGGATGCTGTTCCTGAGATGGCTGGACTCCGGAAGCTACCTCCTAACAAAGACAAGCAGAAGTGACCACACGCACACTGAAACCAGGGAATCCAGTGACAGCTCATGCAGATCCAGTCTTCCTGAGGTGTCCTATGAAGAACCAGAGGGACTGATGCAGGAGACTTTCTGTAGTTTCCTGGTTAGGGTGGAAGTACGGGAGCCTCTGGATCTATAGGAACAGAGAAGTTCCTGGAACTCAGGAAGGTCTCATGGTACACACCCCGTAGGAACTATGTGTCCCCCAATACTGACCCAAGGCATCTAAGGCCCCTGGTGTCCTGGTGTGTCAATGTCTGGAGTCTTGCTGCCACTTCTGGCGGGAAGTCCACCAGAGAACATAACACTCTTTTTTTTTTTTATTTTTCAAAGATGTTTTATTTTTATGAGCACACTGTCGCTGTCTTCAGACACACCAGAAGAGGGCATTGGATCCCATTACAGATGGCTGTGAGCCACCATGTGGTTGCTGGGAATTGAACTCAGGACCTCTGGAAGAGCAGTCAGTGCTCTTAACCACTGAGCCACTTCTCCAGCCCAACACAGACACTGTTAAAGTCAAACAGAAACTCTGCAATTTGTGGCCAGTGCCTGCACGGGGAACTTCTCTAAATCATGCAGCTCTTTGCGTTTTATGCACAAACCCCACATCCTAGTTGACATA
The DNA here is from genome assembly GCF_021556685.1 of Rattus norvegicus. NCBI lineage: Eukaryota > Metazoa > Chordata > Mammalia > Rodentia > Muridae > Rattus > Rattus norvegicus. The sequence goes on along the minus strand of NC_141544.1, from coordinate 46,735,554 downwards.
CTTTGGTTAGTAAGAACAGTTAGCAAGAAGCTGTAAAAGTAACTTTTATTTGCCAGGTGCAATTGTCATCTTAGAGACATACTGCTAAGTAAGTTCACCCTTTATAAATCTCCCTGAACTCTGGCTGGCTAGTTCAATCCTGTTATTCTGTCTCAAACTCCTCTCCAAACTGAATGATTCAAACTGGCTCATCTTGGCTTCTGACTGCATTGCTCTGCTTGGCCTCAAATTAACTCTGGCAATCCGTTCTGATCTTCTGGTTCCTTCTCGTTCTTTGACTTGTTCTATCCTCACTTGCAATCTGTCTTTGTAAAACTATTCCAGTAAAACTGCCTTTTCTCTTTCTCTGTGTCTCTATCTCCCACCCCCCTCCCCGCTGTCTTCACCCTCTCTTTCCTGTCTGTTATCTTGAGAGTAGGGCGTATCCTATCCTATTCCTGATTTGTTCTGTACAATCTTTCCCTGATTCATCACTTTGTCTGCCTCTCAATTAGAGGACACTTTCAAACAGGACTGCTGCCTTCTGCGAACTAGCCTTACCTTCATTGTTTGGGATTAAAAGTGTGTGCTAAGAGCATGTCTGTATTCCAGCCAGAGGGATTCAAGGTGTGTCATTCCAGTTAGATCACACAGATCTAAGTGTTTGGATGGGATCCCTTGCCAGAGCAGCCATGTTACTGAATTAAAATTCTTCTAAAAGAAGCAGAACTACAGGAGCCAAAGAGCAAACTCAGTAAATTTAGGGACTTTTCTGGATCCTGGACCGATCGATGGACCTGGTCTTTGATGGCTTAGGTCTTTGTTCCCATTTTGTCAAGTGTTGGGCCCATGTGCTGGGTTTTAAAGTCGGAATGGCGCCTCCAACATGGCGTCAGTTGTGCTAAGGTCTGGGGGCCTGTTTAGTTTACGTAGATAAGCATTTGTTTCCACACTTTGAAAGTATCTTAGCATGGACAACTGGTTAATGCTTTATTCTTCATTAATCTTAGATCTAGATGTCATCCATATTGGTGGCTGGGAAGGAATGTAAGATTCCGTGGACGTGATGTGTGCAACCCCACCCTCACCCCTGATGCCACCCTGGTGGTGGGGTGGTTGGGGCAGAGGTTGGAGTTGAGAGGAAATCTGATGTGTCAGAGGAGAGGAGGACAAACGTAGAATTGCTCTATGACATTGCTCAGTTTCTCTAGTGATTAAAAAACATGGCAAAGGCAGGTGCCGCTGGGATCTCTCAGACTGACTCTGAACGAAGCACAGATATGGTTCCCGGTTTCTGTTTATGGGACGGGCATCCCTGGCTGGGTAGTGGGCAACAGGGCCTCTTCTTTAACGGTATTTGTCTTGAATGTTCATCGGTCTCCTTTGGCCCTCTGAGTTGTAAAACGTTACCTGGTGACAGAGGCAAAGGGAGAGGACTCCCCTCCCCCAGGGTGGGGGCTGCCGCCCTCAGCATTCTGAGTTCTTCTCCGAGGCGAGGCGAAACCACAGAAGCTCACCCTCACTGCAGGAAGAGCGTTAGGGCAGGCAGTATGGAGCAGAGTAGCAGTTTATCAGACAGATTAAAGTACGGGGGTTGATCCAGAGGCACTCTGGAAAAGTCTAACATGAGTGTGGGCTTCTCAAGGGAGAGTCACATCTTGCATGGGGACCCTGTGGCTCTCTAAGTTACGTTGTTTAAAGAGCATAATTTACAACACGTCTGAAAAGATTAAACGATGCTTAAAACTTAAGAGGAAGCTTTTGTGCTTGTTGTCTTGGTTTTCTTAGACTTTCCTTTTGCAAATGTGAAGGAGCCAGAGCTGGGGTCAATCTGAGGTCAGTGGGAAAATTCCACTGCAACCTCCAAGCACAAAGACCCCTCCCTTCCAGGGACTGGTTAGCCCCTGGAGCAACTGCAAACCAAACTGTCAGAGCTACCTGTGACTCCCAACCATCTTCCCCCTTGACTCCCAACCGTCCCCCCTGGAAAACCCAGAACAGTCCACTGACTATAAGTCAGCTTGGAGGTCACTTTACCCCATCAATAATACCCTGACTAGTTACCAATTGTTTGAATTCTGCCCCAATAGTTTGCAAGGTATATGACTCCCTGTCCGAGTTTGCTCAGGGTCGTCTCCCCTTGAAGTGGGAGGACCACGGGAGGCTGGAATTAAACTCCTCTTGCTATTGCATTGATCACCATTTCTGAGGGTCTCATTTAAGAGGTCCTGGAAGAGGTTCAATTCGGACCTCACAAATGAAATTGTCCCCATGGCTCCCCGAAGTGTGTAGGTTGGTTTTAGACACAAAACTCATGGTTACAAATGATCTGACTCCAAATGAGCACAGTCTGAATGTAAGAAAAAGGAAAAAAGGAAAGGACGTGATGGTTCCTATGAAGGTAGAGGAGGAGTTGGTCATTGTCGCCATCATCATTATTTTGAGACAGGGTCTCTCTGTGTAGCCCTGGCTGTCCTAGAACTCACTCTGTAGACCAGGCTGTTCTCAAACTCGCAGAGATCTGCTTGTCTCTGCCTCCTGAGGGCTGGGATTAATATCTGCCCCATAAGGCCCTGCAGGAGGATTATTATAAATAAAAGGAACAAATAATCAGAGACAGGAACATCTGGGAGAGCCTAGAGCAGACAGGACCCTGAGTCCTGGGAAGGGGGGGAGGGAGGGAGGGAACTAGGTGTCTGAAAGGGGAGCGGTAACCAAAGTGGTTAGATTCTCTAGGAAGGGCAGCCCAGTCCCCTCAACTAGAGAAGTTTGGAGTAGGGGGCAGGACATGCAGACTGAGTAACATGTAGGGACTGAGGGATTCTGGGAGAACCTGGGAGCCAGGTCACTTTGATATGTTAAGTAGGCATCTCAGCTGTTTGTTCCGGGATTTGAGACTTAACATGCTGTGTGTGTATGAGCTGTCTTTAGGAAAATACGTTATCTTTTTATCAGTGGTACTGAGTGGTATTACTTGACATTCATCAAGGAAGGCAACTGGCTCCCAGGTTCAATGGAGTGGCTCCTTTCCACTTCGTTTCCTTCCGAGCCTCTGGAAGGCCTCCTCTGTGCTGTGGCCCCAGCTTTGGCTGGTTTCCAGGAAGTCATAGATGGGTGGGGTGGCTCAAAAAAAAAAAAAAAAACATAATTTACCAGTTTTTGCTGCAGCCAACGACGCCTCCTTCCTGTTCTGCTTTCTTGGCACTGAGGCTGACAGGCTTTGGTTTCAATTCCTAGCTCTGCTCTGCTGCCTCAGAAATGTTAGCAGGACAGTAAGATTCGAAACCTTGCCTGTGAGGCCGGCCCAGGAGGAGGGATCATTTCACGCCTGCACACACAGCCTTTACTCACACCAACACCCCTGGGTCTTTGTCTCCTAAACTCTTGGGTTGTTACCCGCGGCTAGCACGGCCTCTGCTGAAACACTGCTCGCCCCAGGGTGGTGGTTCTTTGGGTCAGTTTCACCACTTCTGGGAGGAATCGAACTAACTTCAATGTGGGTATGCGAATGCATTCATTGGAAAGAAGGAAGATATCAACCCGAGGTGCCAATATTCCCGGGGTGCTGGCTTAGCCCTGGGTTTGAGCTCTAACGCGGAGTGGCCATGAGAGAATCACACTGGGCTGTAATCCCCGAATGTAAAAGGTGGAGGCAGGAAGATCAGGAGTTCAAAGTCTTCTTCAGCTGCAGTGACAGTTTGAGGCCACCCTGACATAGGTAAGACTGTATCAAAAACAAAGCAGGCAAGATGAAACCAAGAAAGTGAGGCATGGCTATCTGCTAGGATAGAGCAGAGTCAAGCTCCGTTAGCCGAGTCCACACCCCGCCCCTTCCAGCCTCTGCCCCAGGGAAGATCTGCACACACATCTTCATTGGGATGCTTTCCTCTCGGGTCCCCTGGATAAGTCTATCCAGGAAGAACCCGGTAATGAATATAGGTTAGGTTGTTGTTGGTATTTGCAGAAATCAGTAAAGTTCTCTTAGGTACCCGTCAGATCTCAGGTCCTCCATTTGTTTAGAAATGAGCTCAAACTAGACTATAGGGCTTGCAGTGGATACAAAAAAGCCAGCATTCGGGGCTGGAGAGATGACTCAGCGGTTAAGAGCACTGACTGCTCTTCCAGAGGTCCTGAGTTCAAATCCCAGCAACCACATGGTGGCTCACAACCATCCGTAATGAGATCTGATGCCCTCTTCTGGTGAGTCTGAAGACAGCGACAGTGTACCCGTATACATAAAAAATACTTTAAGCATATTGCTTTGCACATAATTCTCATGAAATTTCTAACAGACTTTTGTGTGACTACCCACATATCTGTGTTTTTTTCCCTTATAGAAGAAAGCACTTTCTTGGGGGCTTGCTCATGCTTTCAGAATTAACTCACGATCATCACGTCAGGAAAGCTGACAGAGATGTCACTCAAGTAGTCGAGAGTGCTGCATGCTAATCCGTGGGCGGCAGGCAGGCAGAGAGCCTGCATATATATTGTTTTACATATAATTTTCAGTCCTTATTTAGGGAGATCAGAAGTCCTGAGAGCCCCAGTGCTATGTTGAGACCAAGGACAGAAATTACTTTTTACTGCATAGAAGGAGTAAGATTTAAGAAAGGGTTGCTGTACTGGCTGGTTTTGTGTGTCAACTTGACACAAGCTGGAGCTATCACAGAGAAAGGAGCCTCCCTTGAGGAAATGCCATGAGACCCAGCTGTAAGGCATTTTCTCAATTAGTGATCAAGGGGGAAGGACCCAGCCCATTGTGGGTGGTGCCGTCCTTGGGCTGGTGGTCCTGGGTTCTATAAGAGAGCAAGCTGAGCAAGCCAGGGGAAGCAAGCCAGTAAGTAACATCCTTCCATGGCCTCTGCATCAGCTCCTGCTTCCTGACCTGCTTGAGTTCCAGTCCTGACTTCCTTTGGTGATGAACAGCAATGCGGAAGTGTAAGCTGAATAAGCCCTTGCTTCTTGGTCCTGATGTTTGTGTAGGAATAGAAACCCTAAGACAGCTGGCAAAACGGCAAGTGGGTAAAAGGGCTTGTGGCCAAGTCTGATGACTGGGGTTCAATCCCAAGAACCTACATGATAAAAGGGAACTGATTTCCACAAGTTGACTTCTAACCTACACACACACAATTAAGACAAATTTAAGAAACAACTTGTTCCTGGGGTTGGGGATTTAGCTCAGCGGTAGAGCGCTTACCTAGGAAGCGCAAGGCCCTGGGTTCGGTCCCCATCTCCGAAAAAAAGAACCAAAAAAAAAAAAAAAAAAAAAAAAAAGAAACAACTCGTTCCAGAGCAAGAACA